>NW_027287205.1:90971393-91106393 GCF_022747635.1 Hetaerina americana | reverse complement strand
CACTCTTCTAACGAACTTTTAACCAAATTTTACACTGTGAACAAATGAAGACTATGGCGGAAATTAATGGATATGTTTTCAAAGTAATTTCATGGGTGGTCTTGCAGTTATCCTCCCTTCATCACGCCTAGCATCCCTATCCTTTTTCTGCCCTTTCCTCGTTTGCCTAACATTCTCCCCTCTATTACAGTCTTCAACATCCCAATGCCGGCCAATACCCCCTTCATCCACTTTTCCTGCCTCCTTTGTTATATTATTAGGTAATCTATCGGTTAAGGTAGGTTTTTGGATGGACAAAACTACCAAATAAGTATTTCATTACTCCTAACCAAACACAAAATCCAGCATCCTACTCTGTATCAGGTCCCTCTTCATCTCTGAGTACATCCTTCCTCCCTTCATCCCGTCCAGCATCCCTATCCTGTTCCTGCCCTTTCCTCATTCGCCTAATATTATCCCATCTATTACAGTCTTCAACATCCCGCTGCCGGTCAAGTGCTTCACCATAACAAGTGCTTCCTCATTTGTTTTCTTCTCGGTCCGTTTCACCTTCTCCATTCTTCTCCACACCCACATTTCAAAAGCCTCCAGTCTATGTCTATCCTCCTGCTTCAATGACCACGTTTCCGCGCAGTATATATCTACGCTCCATATCAAAGTTTTTACGAGTCATTTCTTAACATCCTTACTCAACGTCCCTCTTATCAACTCCCTCCTCCTTGTGAAAGCCTCTTTGCCTAGCGCAATTCTTCTCCTTACGTTCCTACTACTTTGACCGTGTTGGTCCACAACACTTCCGAGATAGGTAAACTGTTCTACCAACTCTATTTCTTGCCCTCCTATTTTAATGTTTAGCTTAGCTCTTTTCTTTCTGGAAAATCGCATAACCTTTGTTTTATTTATGTTGATTCTAATCTCATATCAATCGCACTGAATTTCAATTTCTCTCAGCAATGCTCGCAAACCCCTTGGCTAACCGACAAATTAAAACTTTGGCCATCAGTCAGCCTAACTGGTTGTATGAACCCCTCGCCCACTTTCATTCCATGTCTTCCACGGCTATCTCTCTCTCTCTCCAATATTATTAAGTATTAAATCATTGCGCTGAAATATATTTCAAGCGTATGAAACTTGTTTGGGCATACAACATTTTTATTTCAATGTTGCCTGCCACATTCGTTTAATCAGTATATTTTGCCGATATTCTGAAAAGGCTGGACTGTAGTTCGCATGTTCCCTCCGACTCCATTTCACTTCGTGTTAAGTGATGCTGCGTCTTTGACTTATTTGGAGCTGCTTGGGGCGTAGGCTTGGAATTAAAATGCAACTCGAGGGAAAATAATTTCCCCTGGTGGCAGCATTTCTCGGCGTGCGACGGCGACGACTCATGTCCCATGTTTCTGACGTTGATTAGTCTTTTCATGACTCTCATATTGACTCTGGTCATTTTCATCACCTTATGCTTTCAGCTGAGTTTTCTCGCCTCCGTTACTCGTTCCCTGCCGCCACAAAAATCCTCGGCTTACTTCTCCCAACCTCTTTAACTTCACCTCCATCCAAAACACACATATATACCTTTATATTTTAAAAGTATTCACTCACTCAACCGCTCTATTCATTTCCAAATCAGCATTTTAGTGCCTTCTAAGTTATTTTAAATATTCTTTCGCCTAACGATCGTATACTACATACGTCGTTCATTGATTTGGTCTATTTTTGCATTCATTCTGCACCTCTCCCTGAACAGCTTTTCCTATCATCCGATCTCTTCGACATCTGCCGCAATCTTTTCCGGATTGGATTGGAATTTTTCTTTCTTGACGCACAAAAAATTTTTTAATCCGCCAAGAATTTAATGTTATTCTCCCGATTAAGCTACTTTGGTGTATGCACCTCGAGCGAATTAAATAATTATTGCTTTCTCTCCTTGCCCACGTTTTTAGTAACTTCGAAATAGCCGAAATTTAAAAATTCAAAATCTTTCAGATTTATAATTCATCAGGCGACATTTCCCTTATTTCCTCCTTTAGTTAAAGGCGAAGTATAAACTGTGTACTTCGGAGATGAATACTTTTGACGCCAGCAGAATTCAAAATCAAATAATTAAACCAATACTTTATTGAAAGCTTTAACTTTGTTTTCCACGTCATATTCGTACTTTTCAATCGGTCAATTGCTGTGGGGCCATCAAGGAAAAAAGAGAACCTGATTGCGCCGTAACGGCCGATTTTATTTCACGGAATATAGTGTCTGATGAAAGAAAAAACGTGCCTCTCAGCTTTTTATTGCAATCTTTCAAATTAAGGTGGCATAAAATATCCCCAAGGTTTCATTTATTTCCGCTTTGTTAAAATCACACGCCGGTTGCAGTTCTCTGTTCCATAATTTGCGGTTTGAACCGCGAGCCGATGATCACTTCGCCTTTTGCGAAGTGTGGTCATCGGCTCGCTGGCCTCCTCCGCCTTCAACCTCGAGGCATTTCGAGGGATGCATGGTCGAAAGCTCAAATACCTTGCGAAAACCAAATCCACCGTAAGTAACCCGTACGTTGGTTTGACAGGTGGAAGCAGGACTCCCCAAAAGCTAAGTCAAAAGGCGTGATTCGTGCATCAGGGTAATATACTGTTTGTTGGTTTATGGTATATGTGTTTGCATGAGTGTTGGATGAAGGGATTTTGGCATGAGGGTGTGCGCTGCTGTGGGTGTAATTTTCCATGTAGTTGTTTGGCATTTGGTATTTTTCCTTTTTACGGTTGGCGACCTAACACCCCCCGCCACACGCCCTTGCGGCAGTTTGCGGGGTATTATGTAGATGTAGATATGAGGGAGGGCTCCTTGTCTACAAAGTCTGTCCCAAAACTAGTGGGACTTATTTTCTCCCGGATGGACGGATGGCGGTTTCTGAATTCGGTTTCTGGCGTTTGGGCTGAATTGGAAGAAGGGGCCGTCCGTCGGATGGGACGACGTTAAGCTGCGGTTGACCCCTTGGCGCCTTTCGTAAAGAGCAGGCTAATGCGGACGCCGGGTTTCTCTCCACCCTTCATCCTTTCCAGTCCATCCCCTATGGCGCAAATTACCTCAGCTGTTGGTCGCCTCCCCTAAATACTACTACTACTACTCGCAGAAGGGGAGTCTCAGGAAAGGCCGGAGGCCGGCGGCAGTTGGTTCCCAACCTTTGCGGAGGGCGAATCGTTCCTTTGCGAAAACTCTATAACGTGACCTCGTTACACTCCTTTCTACCGATACCTTTCTGAGTCACCTGGCATTTTCCATGTATACCTGCGTCTTTTTTGGTGTCCAAACCAAGTGCTGGTGATGACTAACCCCTTTCTCCTGCAGAACTCGACTGCTCTCTGCTCGCGGTCATTCCTCGTGCCTGAACCGTAGTCCCCCACCTCATCACCATTTCTTCCTTCGCCTACCGTCGCATTCCGATCCCCCATCACTATCAAATGTTTCCATTAAGGAAAACCCATGCGATTATATCCTCTGACTGATCGTATATCCTACCGGCTTCTTCCCCCTTATGATTCCTTGATGGCATGTTTCCATCCATCCCACCTCGCATTAACCTAAAATATGCATGTTTCCTCTTTCCATCTCTCGGTCTATGATCTCTAATCACTCAATAGCCGCCTCACTGAAGAACAGACGTTGCGTGGACTAACTCTCGACCTATCTGGCATGGGTGACCCTACCAGGAGCAATTGTTATTTCTCCCGCCAGCACAGCTCTAGGGGTCATCGGAACGCACAAGCCCTTCCACCACGACAAGGTTGTAGTCCATGGGAGGTGCTACTACTACACTCAATTGATTTATTCGTAAACTACTTCTATGAATTTATTTCGTATCTTTGTAATGAATTGTTTTCGTATTTTTAATGTGGTCATAAATGTCATCCGCCCATCCCATGTTTCAGAAAATCTATCGCATATTAGCCGCAATGGTGCCAAGTACCTCTGCTCTTATCTTATTCGGAATTTGACAACCAGTTCTGTACTTCTCATTCTCTTTCTGATCCTCAAGTTAAGCAGACGTGTTTTCAGATCGCTTCTGTGGACCAGTTAGAGAACCCAACTGAGCTTGCCTGCTACTTGGCCCATTTTAATTTACTGAATTGTAGTGTAGTGTTAGCGTATATATTGTTTCGTGTATATTTGTTTGTTTTGTTTGTGGCTGGTTATTTTTTTTGGTGGTTGAAATTAATCTTAGCGGATTATGGATAGTTTTTGTCCTGCAACTCTGATTGGTCTCTGATTAGTGTTTTTTCATATCTTTTTTCTCTTCCAGATTTCCAGATCTTATGGAAGCATTGCTTTTTTAGCTCAGACTTTAGATTTGATTCCAAATTTTAACATATTTTGGTGCATAATTCTGAGGTAACCCCTTACAGAAAGTTTTATCTTAGTGTATTCAGGTTAGCTTTATTTGGTAACTCGATTGTTAAATTAGGATGATTTCATCTAGGTCCCTTGTTGCCATGCTCGGAGGCACTGGTGAATGCTCGCCTGTAAGAGCTTGTATCGCCATGTTGGAGATAGTGGTGCGGGAGTTTCGATCAAAGCTCGACGGCGGGAGGGCTCCTCTAAGGAGTAATGGCGCTCGAGGTGGGAATGCGAAAGCCCGCCACGCCAATTGGGATACACGGGTTCGCCCAAATGCTACACGTGGAAGAGAGACCTACGTCGTGCCCCTTCTCCCAATGAAATACTGTCTCACGTCCACAGACCGGACGATTTGAGGGTGGTTTCTCGAGGCAAGGGGAAGGTAACGCTGTAGCGAGGATTGGACAATTTCGGAGACAGTTCCAATGCCCGTCTCCAACGGGCACCAGGTGCTGTCGAATGATAACACTGTCCTATCTGCAGCCCCTACTCTTACTTCGAGGTCACTGCCTAGGGAAAGAGGTCAGCGGACGGGAAAGGAGGGAACCATTATACTACATAAATGCATTAGGCAGTTCTAATGTCCGGCGTATGATGAATCCGCTGCGCCGCAGAGTACAACGGGAGGGAGATGTTGGATTCTTGTTCCCGTCCTGGTGTATTCCAGGCGGCGGGATGATACCCCAGGCGACGCTGGCAGTGAAGGCGGCCGTCAGTAATACAGGCTGCTCCAAGCTACGCATTGTGGCTCATGTGGGGACAAACGACGCCTCGGAACGTGGATCTGAAGAGATCCTGCGCTCCTTTAAGGAGATGCACTCGGAGGTGAAACGAGTCGAAGCAGTGTTGAAGGTCCCAATTAAATTAAGTAAACGTAGTATTGTGCAACGCATCGACCGCGGAAGGCTCGTTTGGAGCCGAATTGAAGGCATAAATCAATGATGGTTGGGATATTGTCGGGAAATTAGAGCGGATCTGAGACCTGTCCTGTGATCGTGTCGGGTGCCCCGTAATCGCTCCGGGGTCAATTGTACTGCCAAGGCATCGCAGTTTGCCGCGCTTAGGTTACACAAACAAGTTTTGAGGGTTTAGCTCCAATGGTAGGTAAGAGCCAGGTCATGTGGTGCGGAAAATGCTGGAAGAACACATCTTGCGAAACACAATTGGACCTTTTTTATTCACGCCATACGCTCGTATACGCTTAGATCGGGAGAAAATAACACACAAGTTGATGCCGTATTTTTCGGTTTCAAGAAAACCTTCGAGAAAGTCCCACGCAATAATATCATACACAACTTCAACGTTGTGGAATCAATTAGGAAATAATAAATTGGATCAGAGACTTCTTGTCAAATCGCAAACAAATAGTAGTCAGCGATGGGCTGTGCTCAACGGATAGATATGTAACTTCGGATGTGCCCCAGGGAAGTGTAATAAAGCCTTCCTGTTCTTATTATGCATTAATGACTTAAGCGCACACGTTAGTAACAACGTCAGATTATTTGCTGACCACGAGGTGGTAAAGATGGACATAAGGAGCCCACAAGATCGCGGGCTACTCTCTAGAGACTTAGGCACAATATCGGAGTGGTGCAAGGAATGGGGATTAATGCTTAATATAGGCAAATGCTCAATTTTGAAATGTGGAACAAATGAACTGGAGAGCAGGATATAAATTATGAAACTAAGCTAGAGCTAACTAAGACTAATCCAGTAAAATATTTTTAGGTAGTTCTAACACTACGCCTTTCATGGGGAGCACACATCAGAACAATATGCGGATCCGCTAATAAGTAACTCAGCTCAATTCAACGGTTGGGGGAAAGGTAATGAGTAAGTAAAATTGAGGTGTTATTTCACCCAAGCTAGGCCTCATTTGGGATATGCCGCAATTATTTGGGATCCTAGGGAGAATTCAGGCAAAAAGATTTGGATAAGGTCAAGAGAAAATCCGTTAGATTCATGACAAATCATTGCGATTAGCCTGGGAGACACTTGAGATGCGAAGAGAACAAGCGAGACTTTAAGAAGGATCAGAACAAACGAGTTTAACAATTACACTAAAGAAATTATAATGGCCCCACATTACTTAGGTAGATCAGGTCACAAAAATAAAATAAGGGAGATAGACTACAGCACTTGTACAGGTATATACAGATATTCGTTCTTTCCCCGGACAATCCGGAATCATAATAATAAGAAACCAAAGTCACTATAGGAATTTTAAAGACATTCAATTGACAAGTCAGGACAAGTTTATACATTGCGTAGGCATGATGTATATTCGTGGGGTAAGGTGAGTGTTAGTTCATAGTGTATGCCTGTGTGTGACTTGCAAAGGTTTTATTAATGACTACATAGATACGATATTGTGGGTGTGACTTAGCATGACTTGTTCACGTGATTTTGTTCAGTTTTACAGGTGTTGGCCTAAAACCCCGCCACGCGCTCTTGTGGGGTACTATTTAAATGTAGAATTGCTTGGCGTTTAGATTCAGATTTTTTATCTCGTTATTTTGCCTGTTTGCCTGCACAATGATATCCAAATTAATTTGGCCTAGATTTAAGTCGCCGGTGGCTTGGCTTACTTGTACTCTTGCTGTTCTTGGTGAGGAGTGTGGATATTTGATGGCCAAATTTGGAGAAAGCATAATGGTTGGATTTGAGGGGACTAAAGAATGATTATATATATATATCAATTAGCTTCTTAGATAAAATTCCTTAGCATTAAACGAAAGACTTCATATAGATGTCGTCACATTCATAACAAATATTGAAGGCGGAGCCGGGAGTTTACGGCGATGTCTCCTTTTCCGGAAAATCCATGTGGTCGGTCATTTCCGGAGCTTTTTTCCATCTAAGCAATCTGCTTCTTATTTTTAGCAGTTGTATGCGCATTTAAAATTCTTCCAGGTATATTCCTTCATTCAGCCAGATCATTCATTTCTATGAGGCGTGCGTTGTAACTCTTTTAATAAAATGTTAAGCAACCCTTCTTCTGAGTTTTACGTATATGTTGGTGCTTCATCTCCGAGCTCTACTCCCCTATATTCCGCTGCTGCTCCTCCCCTGAAGTTGAGAGAACACTGACACGACGGGAGCGGGCGTTCGGCTCCCCCACGAGAGCTTCGGACGTGTGTCCCAGCAGGCGCGGCGTCGGCAAGTGGTCGACCCCGCTCGCTCTGCACCAGAGTCCAAGGGGAGGCGGCCCACCATTCACGGGTGCATACCGAGTTAGACTCCCGTTATTTTCGACGGGTGATTTTCATTGGCTGATATTGCTGCATGCCTGTGCATACCAGCAGCTAGTTCCGCCCAGTTCAATGTTGATGTACTTCCCGCCGTGTCTTTTTTCCATGGGGACCATGGGCCTACTTTGAGTCTAACCCTCTCTGGCATTGGTGTTTAGCGGTAGCATCGTACAATGTTGGGTACACGGGCGAGTCAGTACCAAAATTAAGTAGAATGATTTAATGCCAGCAATGCAGATGGCTGCAGTGGGATGATCTGTAATGGGAAAGATAACGGGAGATCTTGGGAAAGCAACGCGACCCACGTGAGATAACTGAGGGCATTTGCAGTGTGCGATCACTGCTAGACTGAACACCTGTTCGAGGGTAGTGTCAGAAATTCACGATGCCACTTTCCATGGAGCAATGGCATGCGATAAAATTGTGAATTGAGCCTGGAAAATTGGGTTCGGAGACCACAACCAATGCTTGAGGTTGCTTCTGGAGATGGAGAAATGTCCCAAGTGATGGTTTTCTGCTTGCACAGGATGTTCTGGGAGGTAGAGATAAGAATTAGACGATTAAGAATGCCCAATGCATCCATCAACAACACAGTGTGATGGAAAGGTGCAAAAGTGGAGAAACATGCTCGATTCTGATTGACCCCCAAGTGTCATGAGAAAGGTGCGTGCCAAGATGGTCACCAAGGTGCTGTCGGAAGAGTGCTTGTGTGAATCTTGCCTTGGACCACTTGGACCACTGCGAAAGTCACCAGAATATTTTAGAATAGGTGGTTACCGTTGACGAGACATGGCTCTCAGAGTGCCACCCAAGGGTAACCCCTTTGAGTACCACTTTGGACCACTGTATTATGCCAAAGATGCCGTGACGAGGTGCCTGAATTAAATGCCCTGCTGATGCCTCACAGGAAGCATACCACGACTGGCGGAGGCACCGGCATCGGTGTGTCGTTATATAAGGTCGCTCTTATGAAGAATATAAGCCGTTGGTACCTTGATCTGCATTCATTTTTAATCTAATTTGTTCTACTGATTTTTGCGACAGATTATGTATAAGCACTGAATATTATCAGAACATAATCTTATGTGAACATGAAGAATTCTGCATTCTCGGGTTTCACCGCGTCGTTGTTTGATGCTGACAACAGTTTCGCCGAAGTTGCATTCGGCGTCTTCAGGTCGAAGATGGGGGATTCCAGCGTATATGACTGCAAGGCTCTTGTGTATCCCCTGCTCTGCGCCTTTCCAGCCGCCAAGGCTACTAAGGCGAGAGGAATTCTTCTGCGTCGTCAGACGTTTGTTTTTCTTCCCACATAGAGCAGCCTTGGCTTCTTTTTCACAGGAAGGCTGTCCACCGTATTTAGGGAGGCTATGGGCCACTTAAAGCGGTCCCATGGCCTGACCTTAATTACGGTGACCCTACGAATTAGGCTCGCTTCTGCTTCTGCCGCTTTCTCAAAGAATTTTCCCGAGATTCTAGGCAGAAGGACGTCTAAGGGTTCCAGCTTTCCGTCCTCGTACATTTCGGAGACGCGGGCCGCGTAACGACCGCGTCCCAAGATTTCACGAAGAGCAGAATTCTGCACCACTTGGATTTGAGCGAGACTCGTTCGCGACACTCTTGACCACACCACTGCAGCGTAGGCGATGACTGGGAGCACGCACACTTAATATAGTGTGCGCTTCGTGGCCATACTCAGGACAGGCGGGCGAATAATCAGCCGTAGCCGATTAAGCACCGCGTATGCCTTTTTACGAACCCGAAGCGCTTGAGCGTTCCAAATGAGTTTCCGATCCATCAGCACTCCGAGGTAAGTAACTTCAGATTCCCACGGTAGGACTTCTCCGTTCACCGATATGTTCACTCCTGGCGGCCCACCATTTCCCGGATGGAAGATGATCGCCTTCGTCTTTTTTTTGCGTTAACCACAAAACGCCATCGGTAGTACCATTCAAGGAGCTCTGCCCCGATGTTCTACAGTCTTTGCACCATGGTCACCTTCTGCCAGTAACGGCATAGAAGGGCCGTATCGTCAGCATAAAGAGACAGGATTTCAAGATTCCCTCCACGAGTTGGAATATCGTGGGAATAGATATTATAGAGCAGTGGTCCAAGTACGGAGCCCTGAGGCACGCCGGCGGAGATCCGACACACCCCCGAGTCCGCCCCTAGCCACTGTACTGTGAATGTCCTGTCTCTCAAGTAGGAGTGAACCATCCTGATTGCCCAAGGTGGGAAATGGAGTCGCCTCATCTTCAACAGGAGAGCCGGATGCCAGACGCGATCGAACGCCTTACTGACGTCGAAAAAGGCTCCGGCTACCACCATATTCCTGTTGAAGCTGTTAGGGATGAAATCTGTCATTTTCATCAGCTGATAGACTGTGGAATGCTGCACATGGAAGCCAAACTGTTCCTCCGGAAGGATATAATTCTCCTGGACGAAGTCAGCCAGCGCCCATTTCAGCAGTCGCTCGAATATCTTACC
Organism: Hetaerina americana; assembly: GCF_022747635.1. Taxonomy (NCBI): domain Eukaryota; kingdom Metazoa; phylum Arthropoda; class Insecta; order Odonata; family Calopterygidae; genus Hetaerina; species Hetaerina americana. The sequence goes on along the minus strand of NW_027287205.1, from coordinate 91,096,269 downwards.
GAAGCCGTCGAGCAAGGAGATAGGCCGGAATTCTCCGGGACCCACCTCCAACTTTTGTGCCTTCGGCAGACAGACGATTTTCGCTCTTCTCCAAGTGGTCGGAAAGTAGGAAATCCTGAAACAGCCATTGAAGATCGCTGTCAGGTACCTCACTGCCGCCTTCGGAAACTCCCGGATGACAACATTTGGAATTTTGTCACTTCCAGGGGCCTTCCTCATGCGGAGGCGACGTATTGTTCCTATTACGTCCTTCTCGTCGAATCTGGGAATTTCTGAGGCGTCTTCTCGATCGGCGTCTTCTGCTCTCTCTGACGCCTCGATTTGCCTTTCTATCTCGGCAGAGGCAGAGTTCCCAGGATTGGGTGAAAAGCTGCTGGCTACGGAGCATTTCCGCCTTTTTCTTGGGAGATCGTGCCACCCTGTCTCCGTCTGTAATTAGTGGGTCTGCTCTTTGGGGCGCCCGCACATCTTCCACACCGCCCCGATGTCGTCATTGCCGTCTTCTGAAAGGTGTTCGTCTCGCAGGCGTGCCTCCTAGTAGTTTGATCGGACTTCCTGGAGGGCGTTCTGCACCGCAACGTTCAGTTCAGAAAGCTACGTTCGCACATTCGCAGTGCGGTATTTCTGCCTTTGGCGCCGCACGCTGTTCCGTCGCGCGATGAGGCCGCGAACCGCCGCTGGAAGCGGAACTCGAAGATACGAGTTCCGATGCTCTTTAAGCGGCATCGATGCTTTCATCGCGCCATCTACTGTGCGATTGAGGTGACTGACCAAACGGTCAGCCATCTCTGGTGAAGTCGGTTCCAATGGCTCTCGTGACAGCTACTCAGCGATGACGGAATGGCATCCGACGGATGCGGAAACACCTCCAATCAGCCGACGGCAAGTCTCATCGACGAGTGGAAGGGGACACAGGAATACGTCTCCCCACTGCCATGATGGTCGGGTTATAGTCCGAAGACAGTTCAACGCCTGTGTACATGCTCAGGGACGTCCTCACATTTCGAGCAATCGCAATGTCGATAACTTCCCCTCGAACGTGCGTTGGTGTCACTGGGCCTATGACCGTCAGTCCCTCGTCGTCTGCTAGCCTACGTAGGTTTTCTCCCCTCGGGTTGGAGGACCGTGAATTTCAAGATGTATGCTTAGCATTCAGGTCCCCCAGGATGATCGATGGGCCGCTGTTTCTCGTGAGCTGTTTGATGTGATCCGGATCCCAAGGTTTCCCGGGTGGGAAATAGAGTGAGGAGACCCGGAGCCATCCTCTTCTAGTCCGTGTGTCCGCCGAAAAAGCCTCCGCGTATGGGTGAGAAATAGCCCTACACCCTCGATGCCCTATGGACGAGGATGGCCGCACCTCCTGATGTTCTGACCCGTTGGCGCTTGGACTCCCTGTCCGACCTGTAGATGATCCAGCCAGGTCACCTCCAGGCGTACGTAGGTCGAAGGTGCGTCTCATTGACAGCGGTGACGATGGCTCCCTTCTCCTGGAGGAACGCCCGTAATTCTTCACTTCGGTCAAGAATCCCATTGGCGTTCCATTGTGCGAGCAGGACGGGTCGTTCAGCCATGATTGGTTGAGTTTCCGATCCTGCTGGGCACCAAATCCCCCAGGAGTGAGCGGAGAAGTTTACCCTACGTTGAGACGACTAGTTTTTGTAGGGTCCTTGCAATCACAGCTATGGTGTGCTATATCTCATTTTCCTCGCTTCCTGCTGTCAGCGAGGGCTCAGCGGCATTCAAAGACGTACCGCTTTCTTTCTGTTTTTCCGCCGGCTTTGGTTTGGCGGCTTCTGCGGCGTTTTGGACGGTTTTTCCACATTCCTTCTGGGTAATGGCCGGCCTCGCTTTATCCTTATCCCCCATTGATGTCGGAGTTTTCTTCTTTTTCTTCCCCTTGGAGGGGGGGATGTTATCCTTCGGGGTGCGGCTCACAGGGGTTGACGAGCCCACTGTGTTGGCTTTCCCTGAAGTTAGCGCTGATGGTTTGCTCTCCATCTCTGCGTCCTGGACAGGATTTGTGGCTTCTACTTCCATTACCTTCACTTCTTGTTGAGCGGCTTTAGAATGGCCCTGTAAAGGGCCTTTCAGTACCGTTCCGTAAGAAGTGTGGTTGTCCACTTTCCTTGCTGGTTTACGGACGGCTGGCGTCGGTGAAGGTTTCTTGGCTGTCTGCTTCCCTGTTGCTTGTCTGGGAGCTTTCGAATTTTGCCGCCTCTCCGCCTCTTGAAAGGCGGGGAATCGACTGAAGACAGCTTCATGTGGTCCTCTGCAATTGGCGCATATGGCCTCATCACCCCTTCCTCTGGAGCATTCCTCGACCGCGTGTGCCACCGCACAGCGCATGCAGCGTTTCGCACACCAGCAAGCAATGCCTATGTGGCCGAACCGCATGCAGTTGCTGCACTGAACAGGACCCCTATCTCCTCGGAATCGCTCTACCTTTACAAAGCAGTGGCAGAGCTGGCGGATGCCCCCCGGGGTGATGGCGGACAGCGTTTTAACGACGACCGCCACGTGACGATCTATGGGAACGGGGTTCCCATCTTCCATGACCGTCAGACGACGAACGCTCCGTGTTTCGTGTCCAAGGGACCTAAGTCCTTCGGATACCTTGTCGACTGCGATCCACTGGGATATGCCCTTGATGAAAAGCTTCATCCCGGGCACTCTGTCGATGGGTTGCGAGTGATGCTGAATATTCTCGCTTTTTAGCAAGCAGAGGGTTTTTTCATGCCCCTTCCTGGTGGTTGTTATAATGCGTATAGAAGCCCTTCGGACTTCAAGGTCGAAATCATCTCCCAAGGCACCTGAAAGTTGGTCAATCAGACCCTGAACGTCCGTGACTCCATAGATTACTATAGGTGGCGTTCGAGACATCTTCTTCACCGTTACCAGTTGCATTTTGTCCGGAATGGGTGCATACGTAGTAGGTGATTTCCTCTTCTTCTTTTCAGAAGAGACCAAGGTAAATTGTCTTTGTCTCCACCCTGCTGGCTTGGTGACTGCGTCTTCATTTCTCCAACTGGCAGTGGCTTCCTTGATGTTGTCATCTTCCGCTTCACTCCGCAAGCAGTTTCCTTCACCACCTGGCCCTGTAAACGGCCGAGATACGCCACTTCAGAAGGATTCTCGCCTATGGCCTCCGTCTCCCCGGATCCCTTTGAGGGGCTGAGTCCCAAGGCTTTTTCTCCCGATGACGCCTTTGCCGCAGGCTTAGAGCCCGCCGGCAAGATTGCCGGTGAATCCTTGCCTTGTTGACGAAGGCTCTCTCGCTGAATTATTTCCTTTGTTGACACGAAGTCTCCAAGGGGTTTTACTCTTCGGTGCGTCTTTCTCGTCACCTGGACCACCGGAAAAGCAGAGTTACTAGTAGACATCCGGAGATAGTCCCGTTCGCTCCTCCCTTCTTCAACAAATAAGCAGTTTCACCTATCGGCCATCTCAGAACACAAATGGAGTGAACCCTGTCACGAGATCTTATTCCAAAAACCAAACGTAATACAAAGGAGAGTAGATATTACCCACGATTAGTTAGAGAAGCAATTGAGATCGCCAAAAACCCAGAGAACATTAGCAGAGATGAAGGCTACCACTTCCACAACGCGTGGAAGAGAGTTCTCCGGAAACGGACCAATCAGCGAGCAGCCACTAGACGGGACAACCTAAATAAGGGTGGCAAAAATCCGAGTCCCTCATCTTCGACCTGAAGACGCCGAATGCAACTTCGGCAAAACTGTTGTCAGCATGAAACAGCGACGCGGTGAAACTCAAGAATGCAGAATCCTTCAAACCACTGCCGCGAAAACCTACGCAGCCATAATCTTATGTGAACATGTATCCTTTTTTGGATGGTGGGGGCATATATTTTCCTTCCTTATATAGTGGACGCTGTTTTTTTTCCTGAATATTCTTGCCATTTTTGGCCATCCAGAGTCAGTTCCTTTGTTTGATGACAAACATCGACAGAAATGCCCCGCGACCCACCAAAACTGTGTGCAGCAGGGCAGACTTCATCACTTCGTCCATCGACGACCACCTCTCCTCCAAAGTGTCCATCAGTGGTTTCTCCATCCGTCCACTCATCGACGTTCTTCTCTAATACGAGTTACTCACTCCGTCCTTTTTCTTTTCAATCTCCTTCTGAAGCTCCACATTTCCCTCGCCTCCCATTCCCGCCCTTCTCCGCTGCTCCCATTGAGTTACGTCTCGCGACCGCAATAAAGCAGACCCCATTTATCACTTTTAACGAATCTCACCCTCGTATCCATGCTCGCACTCTTTGCCTCTCTTCAGATAGAGAGCCCTTTTCGCCCTTCCTCTCCTTTCACCTCCCTTCCTCTCTTGCTTCTCTCTCCAGGGGCGATCCTGCTTCTTAAATAGAAAAACTTTCCCATCTGTTCCAGTATTTCTTTCACTGTGGCATCGCTTTGGGACCACCTTCCCTACGTTGACTGCCTACCTTACATTTTAGTTTACGTGTGTCTGGTTAATGCAGAGGTTGCACTTTTTCATCCCATTCAAATCTCCGTCTTTATTGAGACATGTCCTTGCCGATGGCGATGGACGCCCCATTCCTCACCCTTCTTTCGTCTTTGCTTTATGTTGTAGAGCAGTTTTTCCACTAGTCTCTTCACATTTCGTGTGACTATAACGATTCGTGCAATGTGCGCATGCCTGGTGAGGATGTCGCGAACCTTGCCCGTGGCTTGCAGGGCATTGTGCAAACGTTCTTTTGAATACCCAGCGAAATTCAGAGCGTGAGAGCTTGGCCGGAGAATGCGCTCGACCGGATGCGCGGGGTCCCGGGTTCGACCCCGGCGAGGGTGAATGATTTCTACACGTCCGCGGGCGGATGAATATCTCGCGTTAATGTGCATGTATGACTCGTCCAATCGGTCGCCCCCTCTCCGCGCAATGCACGCAACGGCTCGCCCCCTCCGCCCCGGGATATACCCTCATCCGCTAAGCCTCGGCGCCGGGGCCCAAATCCCTCCAGTCCCCTTTGTCGAGTCGCCCCCCTTTCCAGGGGGGGGGCTCAAAAGGAACCCATAGATGGTTAGCGAGGGTGCAAGGGCCGGGGGTGGGGTGGGGGGGTTATCCGCCCACCCTCCATCCATTCGGGATGCCCCTTTTTCCCGTCGAGAATGGAAATTAAATCCGGGGTAATCCGCCGGAGGGGAGAGGTGGCAAGTGTTTATGAGGGGAAGGTTCGGGTCCTGGGTAATGCAATGCAAAGAGTGGGGAGTTAATTTATAGCATCACAGGGCAGATACACTGCTTGCCTATCTTCCCAATTGCAGAAAGAGGAACCACTCCGAAAACCGGATGTTAGAATCGCTTGCGTTCCGTTTAAGAACGGCTGAAAAAATTGAAACAGCTGCGAACACTGGCAGAGGGTGCGGGAGACCTGATTAGGCGTGTCCGGGACGCGGAAGAACAACGTCCGGCTCTCCAAGAGCGAAACTGAGGGATTTATTGAGCCGAATTAGGAAATGCATAAAATCTACTGCTAATAGTCGAGATCTAAAGATGAGAATATGGAGTTGGATGCACGCTACTTGATTCCTAGACGGGATAATAACAGACAGAGTGGAAGCTGGATCTATTACGAGTACTTTCCCTAGCAAAGGCATTGCTCCATTTAAGGCTGTCTCATACCATCGACCTAAAGGTGAACCGTAATTTATAAATATTCTACAGCCTGACGCCATCGAGAAACCACTTCCGATTGCATATTTTAGCCATAATTTTCCTCCAGGGTGAAGAATGACTTCGCATACGATAGTAAAACAAGGGAGAAAGCATGACTCAAAATCGGTTGAAGTTCACTTCCTTTGCAGCTTTTCTGGTAGTGAAAGCAAAATATAAGCTCGGATGTGGAAAGATCAAGATGGGAGGCATCTATTTAAGTATTGAGCCAACAACCAACCGCGCCGATAACTTGTCTGCCGGGACGAAACCCATGCTCGTACGAGAGTGAGCCATTCCAAACTGATTAATGAATCCCAAATTCTGTACAAAGTTTTCCTAATATGTCAAGTCAATAAATTACTAAAATTTAATGATTACTATTTCAAGTCAATGAAATTAAATATATTAAGTATAGAGCAGATAGATTTATGATGTCATTTTTCCCACGAACGACGAGGGATCAGAATCGCCATGTCCGACGACCGCGGGAGGGGTAAGGATATTCGGGTCGAAATTAGCCTGGAGTCTATTCGCCCCCTGCCACACACCCTGGCGGGGACTTGTAAGGATTCGAAAAAAATGTGTCCGTGTAATATGACATTTCGAACACTTCTTAATGTTATTAATTATGGTACTTAATTAATTATGCTTTTCGTCAAAAGGGCAGTGACACTGGAATCTAACCTGAACTCGAGAGGGAAGGTATGAAGGAATCCCATTAAATGAGTGTCGCACATCTAAGAACCGAGTTCCCTTGGAGGGCGAGGGATGGCTATTGATGAGCACTTTGCTTCTTGAGCGCAAGCTGATTGACTCCAATGCATTCACATGTTCAAAACCGCTGCCGTCTCTTCACTTCCGTCCTGATCCCAGAGTGAATTCCGCTTGGAATCACATGGACTATGCAATATCTTGTAAAACCTCTTGGTCACCTCTGCATGCTATGAAAAATTATATGCAGAGAATCAGCGTATTGTATTTCAATGTCTCTAGGCTTTTGAAACTGTGCACATGACTGAATAAATTATTTTCAAAATAATAGAATGGGAAATAGATTGAGGAACATCTGTGGAGCTGCATTAGTAAAATAAGGTTCCGTGGAACGGCAAGTGGAGTGTAATCGAAATGAGGGGAGAGGTGGGTTAGAACAGCGGTGCCCTTGCTTCGCCTCGCCTCGGCGCGAGTTTGGAAGCACGACAGAGGGAGTCAATTGAGAGAGGGAGGGAGGGAGGGGGGCTGCTGTACCCGCGCAGAGGGACGAGCTGCTCGCTCTTTGGATGGCCGTCGAACGGACGAACAAAAGCGTCACGTTGGACGGCCTGGGTCGGGAGACGGGGAGGAAGTGCGGAACTCACATAAATACCACCAGATACCTTATCGTAGCAGACAAACGCGAGCATGGAGAGGGCGAGAGAGTAATTCCATCGTTGCCTTATAATGACATGGGGAAATGGTCGCAGCGAAGAGGTCAAGAAGGCATTGACCGCCGAAGAGATCCGTGTGTGACGAATGAACGTTCCGTTTTGCATGACCCGTGACCACGCCATTTGGAAATATTACTTTCGTAGAAATTCTTAGCCTTGAGGGAACACGAGTAAATAGGCATTCTACGAGCCGGAACGAAGGTTCAGAAGGGGGGCTTAGTGGGAAAAACGTCCACAAATTGGCATTAAATGGTGTTTGTCCTCCCATCGGGATAAATGCATTTTTTTATCTGTTTAATTCAAGCGCAGTGTAGAGCTGTTTAAAACTTTAACTTCATATGATTACATTCAATTTATGAAATTGAATTTTAATCATCTATTAAATAATAATTATCAGTGAAACTTCTTGGATACATGCGGAAATCTTTTTAAAAATAATACAAAACACTGTGGAATGTGTCTATGTTGGTATCAGGTTTTATATAACTTATCCGATCAGCATACTAAATAGCCAAATGTCAAATGATTGCAATTGACCTCCTGTGCTTGTGGCTTCTATGCCTGGGGAGGTCCTCGTTGCATCTTCTAGAAGTAGGCTTTGCGGACCTTCGATGAGGGTGGCAATTAAGAAAGATTTCATGGTGGACGCCGGGCAAAATCAGTTAACTGCGCCTAAAGATTTAAAACTCACGGAAGACTATCACGGGGAAAGGTTCAGTCTCTAATACGTCTATTTCAAGTGGCCGTTATACGTTATTCGGGACGAGGCGAAATTTCCAGCGAGGCTTTGGAGGAAGGAGTCCCTTGCCCACCGAAAGGGTTTGCACTAGAGAGCGAATCCAGGGTTCGAAGTTGTTTGCATTCGGCGGACGGCGTTCACGGGAAAATTCCCATGCGAATCCTGGCTTGGTGAACCTCGAGATATTTCCAGATTGCAGGTCCTGGCTCTCTGCTGGCAATTGTTCACCTCTCCTTCGAAGGACATCGCACTGAAAATATTGGCGTTTTCTCTGGAAAAAGTTGCCACGATGTGTTGTTTCCCTCAGCCCAATGAAAATGTCCTTAATTCCCATCGTGTCTTGGAGAGTGCGTGGCTGGCTCAAGGGCGGCCTTTCTAATGCTTCTCCGGAGTGAATGCTTAGATAATGAGTCGACGGTTCGCCATGCCCGGAATGCGCTCCTCGCCCACTGAGGGCGTCCGGGACTGTAATTAATGCACATCCAACCCCCACCATCCTCCCGGCAGAGCGGAAACCTTTTGGTGCTGAAATTTCAATGCCATCCACCCTCCCCCGACCACCCCAAGGTCCCATTGGGTATCCGTACTAATTAAGCAGACCGACTCCGAAAACATAATCCCTTTTTTGAAGTTTTCATTAAAGCCTTTTCCTCTCTCGTTCCTCCGCGGCGGCGAACGTACAAATCCTCGTGTTCTGAACTTTGTCTTCGAAGTTTCTTTGTTCCTCTCTTTCCCACTTCTCCCCCTCCATCTCCCCCTCATTTCCCCTCCTCCCCTCCCTCCCTCTCTCTCTCTCTATCTCCTAGCCCCTCTAAGGTTCATTAAAATTCATCGCCTCATCCGGGAGGAATGTCGTTTCTCCTTTTATATAAGAAGACAGGCTTATTAATAAGCGCCGCCGCGGCCCCGCCAGACTGCGCCCCACCCCCTACCCGCCCCATTTAAATTGGCCGCGTCATTCGATCCCCGTCGCAGGGATAACTGGGGCAGCGGGACGCGCGCGCGCACACACACACCCCGACTTCATTATTCCCGTCCGCTCGCTATCGGTAAATCGCATCCCTTCGCTTCCCGTTTGTTGTATTTTTTTTATTTATTCCCCTTGCCATTATTCCTCGCGGATCGCAACCCCCTTTCCCGCCGTCTTCGTCCCGAGCAACGGAGTTCCCCACCCCTCTCATTCTCTTCGGTTCGACTGGAGGCCTTCTGTTTAATTTGTCGCGTGTTTTCCGTTTCGTCGATGTCTCCCTCAGCCGTCCCTTTCCGGAACCTCTCCATGCATCGCATCGCGGGCCGCACCCTGCGACGGCTCGCGCTGATCTCTCGACCGCGGACGCATGGATAGAGCCGCGGGCACAATACGCTCTCTCCCTTTAAGGTCAGGCTCGATTCCGTTGGGCAGCTGATGTCCGCGGTAGGAATCAACCGTTGGACATCCGTTGGGTGGGGATCGCACTGAGACTGAGCGCACTCTGAGACGGCGTGAAGAACTCTCGAGCAGGAATGTTGGGCGTGTACGAGGAAGATTCAATGGAGTGGAGAATTTTCAGAAATTATTTTCTAATAGCTTCAAAGCAATTGCAGGTGTAAGTGTGTCAAGTAGTTTCCCTGCAGTGCTTTATCTTCATAAATCGCATAATATTCATTTTTCATGATGATTTTTGCTGAATCTAAAGTTTAACGAAACCAGATGAAATTCTGAAAAATTTCCATAACAATGGATTACCCCAAAGCCTCGCCATCAATGCTCGCACTTAGCTAGCTAGCTATCTCAAAAGAGTTACCAGTAAGATACGGGTAAGACATTAAAATTACTCTCCACTTGGCGACACTGGCGGGAGTTTGACATGATTGGCATGTGCATGCATGGTGGGTGACCTTCCACCTCCTGCCACACACCCTTCCCGCGGTTTGCGAGGCATCGCGTGGATGTGGATCAGTTCAGGACATGACCGTCGGAGTACAATTGAAACAATCTCCGGCCGACGAGCGGCCAGCCTGGGGACGCAGATCCACTACACTACTTGGATAGCACTGCGAAATCTACTTTCTTTTCTTTCGCCATGACTTTCACAGTGCTGCCGCCCGTGGCATTAAACGGCATTACATTAGAAAGTGGCCCGACGCGTTTCATTACACCCCAGAGTACCCTCAGCAATGGCAACTAGAATTCACGGAAAGGAGAGAACATTAGTGGGATCAATTGGAATAAATGGCAGGGAAGGCGCGTGGGAGTTGGCGCCCGATGGAAACGGAGGGCCGCTGGACGGCGGGCGGGGTGGGGGTGGGAGGGAGAGTTGGGAGAATACGATTCAGAAATTATCGATTGAGTGAAGAGACGAAGGTTGTGAATTTCCTCCTTTCACTGGAGGACAGTGCTTATTCACGACATTCGGTTCGAACACCATCTCACGCGTCGGCGAAGATGCGATGGGAGGCAACCACTTCGATGGACGACATACAGGTTTAGGGACATACCGCTTCAAGGTCAGTGTCATCGACTTCCACAATGCCAAAGTACCAGAAAAAAAAGGAAGAAGGGCCCCGAAAAGCTCAATTAGTATCCAAATGAAGACCGGGGGGATGAAAAGGGCTGGAGGAAGAAGGGTGGGTGGATGTCAAGAGCGGGACGGGAAGGGCTGCGAAGGAAACGACGGGAACGGTAGGGAATGCGGTAATCAATAAACCATGGGTCACGGGAGAGATACTTGAGAAGAGGATTAAGAGAAGAAAATGGAAGAAGTGAACACGGAAATGGGGAGAACGATGCCGGTTGAGCTGAAGAAAAGCTCAAGTGCAGAAACTAAGAAAGGGCCAGGGAATGGTGATTGAGAGATGAGTGCGAGAATACGGAGAGAGTCGGAAACAAGGGAAAGCGGAAGTAAGAGAATCATCATGTCGCAAGGGAAAACCTATGATTACGAAAAGAGAAAAGACAGGGATGTCATTGATGTGTGTAGAAGAGGGACGATGGGATGATAAGCAGGTGGTAGGGACGGTCCAGAAACACTGAGTCGTGAGACGGGAAAAGGGGAGATGTAGTTGAGCAAGGCATTAGAAGCAGAAATACTATCCCCGCAGAAATATGAACAAGTTAAGAAAATATAGCGAAAATGAATACTCTGAAATTATACCAAAGTATTTATGCCCAAGGAATGTGGTCAGAAAATTTTCTAAGCTCGATTTCGATCACAATTCTGAATACATGCAAAGCAGCTAGCTGTGCGCTAGGAGGATAGGATGAAGTTGGTTTCAAATGCAGTAAAGATGGGCCTCATGAATCATCGATGGGAGGCAGGAAACTAACTCCCAATGGGAGAAATTCGGTTGGGCTTGAGAAAGGGAAGAGGAGCGGTGGCACGATGCAACTCCAGCGATGAAGGGTCACCGAGCGCCATAGGGGTGTGTTTGGAGGATTGCGGGGGTGCGTTCCACCCTGCAGAGTGGGTGGAGTTAATGGAGCTCATTACGTATTAGGGAAGGTGGGAGTGGAGGGACGGGCACCACTCAGAACACACATGGAGCGATGGATGGTGATTGGCAGGGCTATTCCCTGGAATGTGAGGCCTCGGGGAACTGTCACCACAAACTGTGCGTACGAAGGAGAGTGCGTATCCTTGCGGGTATTGGAGCCCCTCGTCTGTTTCAGATTACGGCATCTCCACTCCCTCCGTCGTAATCTATTAGTGGATATATTTTTTTACCGCTCCAGCGGATATTCTTAGGACGCTAATGGTTCAATAAACACTTTCTCCGGCTGTTGTCAAATACTTACAGCACATTCCAAATGTATCTTACCTCCACGTATGCGAAATTTATCCCTCTTTTATCATTCGCTTCCCCAAACCTGAGCCATGAATTTAATTTTCATTTCAGTCGGAACCGCATCTTTTTTTCGGGTGTGAGCCCCCTGAAATTTAGGCTACTGATGAGAAAGACATCGAACAATTAACATTGTTTCTTGTTAATTTCTTTGATTCTACTTCATTGATATTGCCGTATTTGCCATTTATATTTTCCCAGAATTTAATGACCCAGCACGCAGTGTTGTTTTGTTTTTGATCTTTAAACCTTATATCGATTTAAAATAATGTCTAAAATTCAGGAAAATAATCTGTAATCAGATGCATTTCAATTTCTCTGCTTATCAACATTCATTTGGAAAATTATGTAACATTGCTAAAAGCGTGGAAACATATTTTTGCCGATTGTTTAAATTTGCAATGCTTCGCCCATTTAACACTTTTCCTAATGTTATCTCTGAACTTATTTCTTTCTCTTTCGGACTAAAGCCATTAATGACTAATTTATATTTTGCCGTTTGAAGTTCCTCATACCGCCGATAGATTCTGCACTCATGGAATACAATTTAAGAATGTCTATGATTTCGACACGAGGGATTGAATCGGAAATCATTCTTGCAACCCGAAAGACTTCATCCATTGTGGCGCTCGTAAGCATTTGAAAATTCGTCGTCTAAAAGACTCATATTGTTTTTCATTCAATAAAAGTTTTCCATTTCTTCGTGGGTTCGACTTAGAATGATCCGAATTTCTATAAATGACCGCATATCATTGACTCTATTGCATTACCCTAATTTATGATGGCATTATTAGATTTAACGAAATGTCAAAGTTCGGGGTATGAAGATTCTATACTCAAAAAGAATGCGTAGTGTGGTGTCTATTATTTAGAAGTTAAGATTTAGTGTGAATCGGTAATATTCTTTTACTATGCCCTGGAAATGTTAAAAACAGATAATATTCTCAAGGTTGACATCCGCAAAAATTATCCAAATGATGCACAAGCCGGAAGCTGCCACATTTTATCATTTAAAATTTCACCAAACGTCGCAAATTATTTTATAAACCCTCGCGATTTAATCCAAGGCTGAGCCACACCCTCTCATTAATTTCGCGCCTGTAAACCTTTCGGGGCATACTAGTATTCCGTATCCAGGGACTATTACTTTCCTGGACATATTCCAAAAGCACGTGCATACATACCTACCGGGTACAAAGCCGAGCCGGTAATTACTAGTGGGACTCGGAGATGCAAAAACTAGTAACAAAAGAGGAAAACAAACTTTTGGAAACCCTTCCGATAATGAGAAACGCATTAGCTCATCCGTCAAATTCTCGCTCTCCCCGAATGAAAATGGCGTGAATGGAAGAATGGCACCGCACAAAGGGACGACGAGTTTGGACGGGGGAGTGGAGTAGTACGAAAGGGAGGAAGCCACGGCACGCCACCACACTACCACCACACCCACCCGCCGGCTCACCACACTCCGGGAATGAGAGGAGGACGCCAAGGGGAATTCAAACAACGTGCGGCGGAAGGGGTGGGGCAGATGAAAGACTACCTCCCCCCTAAAAAGCCCCGGGCCGCTCCAATTCACGGGAGAACCGACGGAGGACAAGATATTTAAATAGAGCTCGAAGAGAGCAAATTAATAATCCCTCTCTCTTTTATTAATATATATATATACACTCATTTATATAGAAACAGATATAAGGAAAAGGGATAGGAGCACACATAAAGGACGAACACAATAAAGGTGGGGAAGGCGGAATCGAACAGATCACAAGAGTAAAAATATTTCCTAGACCGGGACTCGAACACCGGATCTTTCCACTTGCCGGGCGGATGCTCTTAACCATGAGTATTTATTCGCCGTTTGGCGGGATTTCGTGTTTGAATATATATATATACATATATATATATATATATATATATATATATATATATATATATATATATATATAAACAAATGAGGAAGTACTTGGTATGGTGGGAGAAGAGAGGGGTTTGTTGGGAGCAATCCTATGGAGGCAGGAAAAGTGGATGAAGGGGGTGTTGACCGGCAGTGGGATGTTGAAGACTGTGATAGAGGGTAGAATGTTGGGCAAAAGAGGAAAGGGAAGGAACAGGATAGGGATGTTGGACGGGATGAAGGGAGGAAGAAAGTACTCAGAGATAAAGAGGGACCTGATATAGAGTAGGATGATGGATTTTGTGTTTTGTTAGGAGTAATAAAATATTTGTTTGGTAGTTGTGTTCATCCAGAAACCTACCTTAACCGGTAGATTACCTTAAAATATATATATATATATATATATATATATATATATATATATATATACATATAACTTTTTGGGAAAGTCTCATGGAAGGGAATAATAATGTATGTGAAGTTAGCACTAATGGAAAAAGACAAAAACACAGAAACACACAAAAAAAAGAAACTGACAAGGTTTCCAATTTTTTGTGGTCCACGCCACCTCTCTGAGGAAGAAAAGGACAAAATTGTTTTGTCTTTCTCCACTAGGGATAACGTCAAATACATATTATATATATATATATATATATATATATATATATATATATATGTATATATTGCGTTGCAGTAATGAGATCAATAATCGTGAGGAACATAGAATACAATCAGGACGTATTTGGGAAAGGCCTTTGATAGGGTGATTTATGAAAACTAATGAGTATATTGAAGAAAATAGGAATAGGTTGGAGGGGCAGGAGGCTAATCCGCAACCTGTACATGTCTCGGACTGCCCAGGTGAGAGTGGGGAACGGGGAGTCCGGATGGGCAGTGTTAGGAAGAGGTGTAAGGCAGGGTTGCCCATGGTTACTTCTTTTGAAGAGGAAAAGCAAATTCTCCTGAAAGTCTTAAACTGTAATTTTAATGAAAAATCAATATCGACATGTGCCTAAACAGCTCTAATGTAAGTGATTCGCAGCAGTTTTTAGGGAGATACTTTCTCTATCATACATTTGGATATGATGTTGCACGGTTTTTCTGTTTATTTAGAGATATAGTGTTGAATATGTGTAGCCGTGAAAAATGAATCTGATGAATGACATTCGCTGTAACACCTCACAATCAATGGATATATAAGATAAACCCAGGTTAATGGTTTCTTTATTAGTAACTATTGACCGCTTTGAGTTGTTGATTGGCATTATTCACATAGGAATAATGTGCTCGGATTCATTTATTGTGGGAGAGAAGGCAAGGATAAAAACTAATTGGTCCAGATTCCCGTTACCTGCTGCTCGTGCCTCTAATGCATCAGCCTCCCGTTGCTGTGGTCCATTTCAAGCGTTTCCATCGTCTCGAATATCTTTTTACATTGGACTTATTCAATGACCTCCTCCCAGTTCACGAATACCAAATGGATTGTTAGAAAACACAAATTTGCACTTTTCAACCGATTTATTTGTAACGTACAACGCGTTTCAGTCAATCGAACCATCTTCAGGTACAAGACCAGAGACAATATGTGATACATCATATTTATAATCGTTTGAGGAGGAAGGGGGGGTGGAGAGGAGTGAGGTAGGAGGGGACAAAGAGGGGAGATATGGAAAACCGAGAGAAACAAGGAATCTGAAGAAATGGAGAGGTAGAAAGAGGGGGAGAGGGGGGAGATAGGAAGTCGTGGTCATAATTTGAGAGGACGTATGCAGATAGCTGGTGTCCTGGCGGTGGGAAGGAGGGTTGTGCGGGAAGGGGTCATGGAAGGGATTGGGAGGCAGGTTGAAGGATGAGTGATTCTACGAGGAACATTCCCCGGGAAGGGTTCTTTGACACGTACTGAGAGTGGAAGGAAGGAGGTGGTGGTTGGATGGGAAAATACGTGAAGGGTGGAGTCAGTTGGAGAGAGGGAGTTTCACTTTTTGCTGTGGAAATGGGATTCTGAGGCTAGGAGAGTGGTTTACAAAAATAATTTCGTTTAAAAGAATATTCATATTTAATTTTACAATTTCGATTTGCTTTAAAGTATGAAGTCTTTTGCCCTATTTTTCGTAGCCAAGGATCTCAGGGTTATTTTTACCTGAGTGGGATGATTGTAGTAGATGCTCAGCTAGGAGCGATGTTTCATCAAAAGATGCGGGAGGACTCATTAGTGCGTGAAAGCAAATTTCCTCTCGAGGACGCAGCCTTCTTGGGTGTTGTCCCGGGTCCTTTGAGGCTCCCTTCATCAAAAAGAAAATTATAATGAGTAAATCAACCCCACTCTAATTTCAAATCGAAATTTGAATCGGCAGCAATCCAAAAAAGAGCGCGTAGGTACGCCATTCATAGATTCCATTGTCAATTTGAAGAAGCAGCAGATTAATCCCCGGGAATGATTTCTTTAAAACCTTTGTCAACTGCTCCATTGTAATAAATTATATAAAAACGCCACACTCGATCTGCAGGGAGAAAATATTAAACAATTCATTCTCTCAATTGAAAGCGGCCCGCATTGTTCCCGCGACAGGCGATTGCCGTCCGCTGCTGAATGCGCGAGCTTTTCGTCGGTGGACGTCGCCCACCGTGAGTGACCGGTTCTTCAGCCGTCCTATTCATCAAGTTCCGGCGGAGTGAGTGATGGAGAGGGCGGGGCATAGGTTGACGGGGAATGGGGGGGGGGTTACCTCCTTATCTGCTCTCTCCCGAGGCAAAGTCTAGAGCGCGTGCACCCTCCCTCGGCCGGCACCGCGAACACGCCACCGCACTGTGCGGCAGTGGGCCCCTGACGGGGGCCAATCGGGCATGCGGACGCATTCACTTGTCATCGGGGGACAAATGAGATGCTTGTCCATCGGAGTGGGGCACTAATAAATCGGCACCAGTCGCGCTCTTCCCCGGAAAACGGCGCAAGGAACTCCAGCGTAGCTCAAAGGCCGTCGCATCTCAAGGAAATGTACAGGTATGTCTGCTGAAATATCTACATGCATGCGATCACATTCCAGACTCTAAGTATTCACTAATTATTCAAAATATGGGTCACCAGGGTGCGTGCGAGCCTTCGATTCGGGGCATTGCTCCGGCGTCGGACTCGATGCTTCGAAGCGGGGTATGCCTCGTGGCTCCGCTCGGGAGAGGACGACTAACTATTGGGTGGAGGGCAGGCCGTTTAACCTTTTATTACTGTATTTGAGCGTTGGAGGGTCTTCCAATTGACAGGTCATGAGCAACACGGGTCTCCTCTGTGGCGTCGCCAACTGGGTCGCCTTCCGATCCTCCGCTCAAAGGAAAGACACTAACGGTTGACAGCAAGGGTATTTCGTCTTTTTTATTTTATTTATTGGTTTAAAAATATTTGTCTTTCTCGATTCTCTTTTTATAAGCAGTTATATTTCGCAGCTGTTGTTACCATGCTTACATGTTTCATTTTTCCATATTTTTCTTTTCGATAACCTATTTTGTTCTTTTGATATATTTGATTTTTTTCTTCCTTTGGCATAATTTCTCTTGTAACTTAATCAATGCATTTATTCAAACATATGCATTTATAATTTAGAGGCAATAATTTTCCGGGGTGCGTAACTGTTGCCGTACTTGCAATCAATTAAGTGTTGGTACAATTAACATATAGCTTCAGTTTTCCACAAAGAGAAAGGTTAGTTGGTACTCAACCGATTTTATAAAAAATTCTGATTTTTTCAATGGAATTTCCGTCGTAATTGAATTTTATTTAAATATTTAAGTGTAATAAATCGTCTTTTTCACTCCACTAGAGAATATTTTGTAGTTGTTATACCTTTGCATGGACGGCGGAAGTTTTTTCTTTCTGTCGGCGAACTCATATTTTTCATTAATGCTTCAATTTAAAAATTAAGATCAATTAAAACAAGCGGAACATTTTGCACAAGCATTTTCAAGAATGAAATACGTGAAGAACAATTGGAGAACAAACTTGTCTGATGATAATCTCAAGTCATTGTTGATGTTTGGGGCATCAAATTTAAAGCCAGAGGTGTTTATGTGAACCGTGTAAATGTGTTATTAAATAATAACTGAATAAAAGAATATGAAATAAATAATTAAAAACAACATCTTTGTATTGATTATTTTTTATTTGGACCTCGAATGTGTAGTCGTCCCCCGAACTTCCGTTCGATAGTTAATGCGGCCCTCGGGCCGAAAAGATTGGAGCCCCTGGTTTAGATAATAAAATGCAAGGTCCTTCGTCCCTTTTACCTAGAGAAGGGAACGGAATCAAAATAAAAGTGGAGGGCATTGCTGGAGTTCAACTTGGTTTACGGGAATGTAAAAGGAATGTGAAAGGAATGAAAGAAGCCATCCCGGCGCTACGCTTGATCACAGAGAGAAGGCCAGAAATGAAGAGGGAAGTTTTCCTCACTTAAATTGATATGGAAAACGCCTCGTATTCTTTAGATTGGAAACTTGCAACCATGAATAGAATAGGGGCGCACTACAAAGGAAGGAGGCTTACATCTCTGCTGGTAGCAGTACCAAATCACTTCAATCGAATTAAAAGGGTGTGAGAAAGAAGCAAAGATTTGAATAGGAGAGTAAGGCAAGGATGTCTGTTTCGCCATTTGCATTTAACATATTGAAAAGGCTCCAGAGGCAATATAGGAGAAGACTCTCGCAATATCAACCAAGGATATCAATAGAGTTAATGCTCACATTCCCGTCCACGGCTTTGACGAAATGGAAACTGAAGATAAATAATTTTTCGGAGCAGGACAAGAAGGATGAGCCGAGTACATGTACATGAGTTCTGCTGTCTTGGGAGCGTCATTACAAGGGATGCACTTCTTCCGCAGCGACCAGGACGATATCCTCGGTAAAGAAGACATATGAAAATAAAAAATGCCTTTTATAATACGAACACATGGTACTGAAAAATAGAAATTCTTTCGCGAAAACGATTATTTGAAGTGCAAAGCCAATGAGATGTGAAACTTGGACGTTTGAAATGATGGAGAAATCTCAGTTGGAAACAATGGAAATGTGGATTCGCAGAAGGATAATAAGGAATGACAAGAAAATTAGCATAATAGTATCGGAAGGAATGAGTTTGCTGGACATACTCTACGGCTTAACAACTTTGCAGGAAAATGTAATGAAGGGAAAAGTAAGAAGGATTAAAATGAAGAAGAGGAAGGCCAAGGAAGAGGTGCCTGGGGGGCACGAGAAGTAGGACGGGTGTCACAACGCAACAGGATTCGAAAAGAACGGAAATGGAGAGAGAGAGTCGCATATGACTGCGACGACGAGGATTCGCCTTAAGAAAATGATGAAATAAGTAAATAAATGATTCTCCACGGTATTCACTTCTCTCCCTCCCCCCATTCCGTCACTCTCGCATACCGACCGGTATCTGCGCATGGTCGACGAGTCGATTCGACGAGAAATCGATCGCTTTGAGGGTCGATTCCCGCGCGTGGACGCGTGCGTGTTTCTGCTCGCAGCGCCGCCGTCGTGACGCGAGGCGATCGAGCATCGGGTGCGGCGGCGAGAGGGGGGAAGGAGAGGGGCGGGAGATGTGATTCGTGGACCCCGTGGTGGCGAGAGGGGGAGGGGGTTCGGCCGCCCCCTCCTCTCGCCCGCCGCCTCGGCTACTCCTCCCCTCCCCCTCCTCGGGCGCCACCCCATTGGTCGCCGCTCCGGGCCACGTGACACTCCGCGCAGCCTCCCCTCCTTATCTCCACCCCCTCCGCCCCCGCGCTTACCCGAGAGGAGACCAAACACACGCGCGACCGCCCCCTCCCTCTCCTCCCCCTTTCCCTCCCCCCTCTTTCTCTCCTCCCCTCCCCTCTCTCCGCCCGCCCACCTCTCTCCACCATTAGACGTCGCACTGTGTTTGAAAAGTTGGGGATTTCCAGTGGATCAATCGCGGTCTTATTTAATACGGTTTGAGACGCTCTAAGCTGCTCCGTAACAGGCTTAAGGCTTGTTTTATCTGCACCCCCTTCTCCTGCATTCGGTAACAGATTTGCCCGCGCACACAGCTCTGGTGAGTTTATTGTGTTTTATCTCCTTTAAATGTTCAAACGCGTCCCGTTTAAGAAGATTAGTCGCGCGGGCAGAGAGAGAGAGAGAGAGGCATATGGGTCCCGAATAAGAGAGCTTCCTCCCTCTCTCTCTCTCTGCCCGCGCAACTGCATTCCCTCTCGTGCCGCACCGTACACCACTCGCCTCGGCCTTCCCTCCGCAGCCGATCCCCGCCTCCGGGACGTCCGCGCACAGCCGCCGCCCCGGACGCACGCCCCCGCCACCGCGGCGTCCGGGGGCCGGCGAGTCGAGAGCGCCCCCGCCGGGGCGAGTTGTCGTGGGGCGGTCGCATCGGTGACCTTTCCACTTGGAGGCCCGTCCAGCGCCCTCATCCGCGCGCGTCCCTCGGGGGCGGCTGTCACGTTCGACCCCGCGCCCTGCCCTCCACTCACTGCCCTCAGCGGCTCAACCGGCGTTCGACCCGGCGGCCTCCGCTCCGCTCCACGCCGCCTTCGACGCCCGTCCGCTCCCCGGCACCTTTCTCTCTCTCTCTCTCCCTTCCGGGGTGGGGGTAGGGGGGGTAGTGTTCTCTCAGAGTGGGGGGGAGGGGCGTCCCTCCCCTCGTCCACGCCCCTCCCCTCTCGCGGCCGGAGCCCCCGTGGAACACTCGTCGGGAACAAAAGAAAATCGCTCGTCCGGCACCCACGCACGCTCGTCTGCACCCGGGAGCGGGAAAGATGAAATAGAGGGTGCGGGGAGGTGTTGGTGCGAAGGCGTTTGGCGCGGCCGTTTCAAATCGTCCCTCACGTGAGCGATCGGTGATTTCATCCGGGGAGAGGGAGGGAGGAGGAGTGGTGTTGCCACGGAGGAACGTGTTAGGGGGGCGGCGCTTGGCCCTCGATCGGGCGCCACCGGCGGAGGATGGCGCCGGAGTGTCGGTGCGTCCGGTGAAGTATTATTCCGGGACTAGTGGAGCACCACCCCCTCACGTGTACCGGAGGACCGTCGGGCCCGAGAGAGAGAGAGAAGTGGGCGGATGCACTGTGAGGCCATGAGGCTATCTGTCCCTTTACGAAGGAGCCATCTTCATTCCCCGAAGTAGAGATGAGCGTTGATTTGATGTGAGTAGACATTATTCATATCTGGATTTGCATTGTGTTCACCCTGTCCCGCCCCGGTGTGGTGCTCGGAGGGTGCAAGTGAAGGGGGAGGGGGCGAGTTGCCCCCTCCGACCCCGTCAACCCTCCCGTGGCCGGCACGCCGAAGAGTCGCCCGCGGTGACGCCCGGCCCATCGCCGGCTTTGCCTCGGGAAACGGGAACCAAGCGCCGTTTATTGGTGTACGTGTGGTGGCATTCGTTGCCATGTTTGCAAGACATGGGTTTCCTCTTTGCGTGCACGATGGGCAGCGAGAAAAGTCCATTCCATACGTCGATTCCACCCCCCCTCGGTTTGAGACCACCCGCGCGGAGAGTCTTCGTTGCGTATGCTATCGCCGCAAGTGCGGGTGACATTGGGCGGCGACCCACTGGCCTTCTCTCAAATATTCTCCTCATTTTAAATCGGGTAGCTATTGATACATTCTTATCCTTCGTTATCTCAATATTTTCCTTGATCAAAATTTACGATATGTAAAACGTCATAGGTCTTAACGCTCTTTTCTTTCTGCATTCATTATTTTAAAAGAACTTGCATGTGCACCCATTTCTATTGCGATACATATCAGCTCAGTTTGAACGATAACCCTTGTTTTAAAAATTAATACCCTAATCCGAGGTTATTCTTTCCTTCTAATGCGTTGTCAGAGTTTTTTTTCAATGTAGCCTGCTTGAGAGTTAATGTTGCATCTTTCCACTTAGTTTTGCTTGAAAAATGTAAACTATAACGCTTCCTCGAGATGTAAGATCTTCATGTACTAACTATTGATTTAATATGTTCTTAATGATAATATTTAGTTTATCATTACCCATATGACTCCGATAAAAATCCCATCGGATTGAACGCCTATTGAAATTGGTGGGGAAAGATGTTCGAGTGAGAATTTAAAATGCGTCCTCGAGTTCATTTGCATCTCTTGGTAAGCGCTTTCTCTCTGGATTTTTCCCCTCGCTAATCCCTATGTAAACAAAATTCTACCGTTGTAGTTCCACACCAAAACCGTGAAACTCACGCCATGTAGGAGGGAAGGCCGTCGCAATTCGCGTTTCCCCGGGAGCGGAGCTTGGCTTCCGCGTCGTACGCCATCCATCCCTACTCTCGCTGTGCGCTGAAATCGATCCGATTCGATCAATCGCTCCAGGCCTTCCTCCATGTCCAACTCTCGCTCGCCCTTATCTGGTTTTGGAAGACCGCGGAGGCAGCGGCAGGTTCGCTCTCCATCCGATATACGCCGAAGCAGTCTCGTCCACGCGAACATAATTGCGCCAGCGGACGCATTAATCCCTACCAAGTCAATCACAGGAGATTATGTTTTCACACAATTGTTTGGAATAATGCACGTTCGTTCAATTCAACCGAATGCCCAAATTACGTATCTACGAACTTATATGGGGTCCCATCGCGTAGCTTTGAGCATTTTGCATTCGCAACTCTGAGGACGCATTTTGAGTTCATTTAACCCCTGAAACGAACGCACGCACACACACACACACATTGCCATCTGATGTTTATATCTGAGCTAATTTGGGCTGTAAGTAGGAATTTTCAAATGTGGTACATTCTTTCATATTATTAATGTAGATTTGTGAAACATTCCTCTGTTCAGCCAGAGTTAAATGGTAAAATTCTTTTTAGGAAAGTCTTGGAAGCCTTCTTTTTTCATACTAAAACATAAAATACAGCTGTGATCCAAGGACCATTAGCATATTGAGAGTGTTAAACATAGAATGGACAAAGTGTGCCGGGTGACACGGCAGCAAGACGGATCTTTTCCCTTCCAGATATACCGGAAATCCTTAAGGCTTCATTTGTAGTGACCGTCACCTTTAGACATGCTTACAGATATTCGTCCCTAAACATGACAAGATATTCACTTGTGCTGAAATTGTGTTTATTTGCAAGATTTATTCGACGCGTGGATGTTAGCACTTTATAGGCTTGAAGGGTTGTTCTTTGCGTGCTTCGTGCGTTCTGCATACGAGTAGAGTTTGGAGTTCTTCATCTCGTACATTGCCACTCGTCCGTGCCCTTACAGCGCAGAGAGAAGCATCCTCAGTTCATATCACCAAAGCAAATAATGACGCATAAAACAAACTCCAACGAAGAGCAGCATCAATAAAAAATCGGGAGCTTGAGGAGATGGTGTGGAAGAGGGCATTAATTTTTCTCAGAGGATGAGATGGCATGGCGTCGTTTAGCGTGTCGGTTATGGCGTTAGCAGGGCACGAAAGGGTCAAGGTCGACGTGAAATGAATTCAGGGGGAGAGGGGCGGAGGGCAAGCGAGCCAGTGACGGACGCCACTCGTCTTGGCTCGGGCATGTGGCCTGATGAGGGCGCACCGGAAGGGGTGCCGAGGAGAGCGCTCCGGCATTGAGAGGGGAGGGAGATGTAGGAAGGCCGTCGATGGAGTCGATTGAATGTTGCGAATAGATTTCAAATCAGCATCATGATTGGGTGATTTTGGACGAATGGGCAGAGTGAAAAGCAATTATCACTCTTCTGCCGAAGAAACGAGCCCGAGTGGAAAGAGCCGAGGGGGAGCCACACGCAGGTCTCTTTGGGTTTCGAGTGTCTGTCGGTAAGTTGGCTCCTTGCATGCATTACCTCAGGAAACAGTCGGTGTGTATGTTGGAATAAATGAAAGTTGCATTTATCAAATAGTTCAAGATGCGAATCGAAGATTATTTCACCAGAATTGTGATTCCGGCACAACTTGTTTCCTCGAAGGCATTGGGATATCACAGGAGAGCCAATAGGAACCCAGCTGCCCCTTGTGAATGAAAATAAAAACGGAGGATCTAGAAACTAGTTCCTCGTCTCGTGAAATTCGACTGTGAAATGATTCTACCACTCTCTGCACCGGTTACCTTGGATGTAGAACATTGGATGGCTTGGCACTGTCGTGCCGCCGATATTATCCATTAGGGCATTAGAAATGACATTTTAATTCACTTCGAGGGTTTGTGACGAGTGTTCCCATGGCGGCGCATGGCACACCATTTAGGGAGCATTAGCTCGGGTGGGTCCGCAAACCAATGGTCCCCCTCCAAGTTCCTCTTCCACACCCTCATCGCTACCTATAAACATCCTCACTGTGGCAAACCGCGTTAATTTCCTCGCTAGTTGCAGCCTTGTCCCCGTAAGGATACGCACCGTGAGCCTGTGGTTTGGAGACGAGTGGAAGACATGAATCGGAGTTTGCTTGCTTTCTGCAGGGATATGGGGCGTCCTTTGTCCACCTTCATCCTACGATCCAATCCTGTAGGAACCCCCCCTGAACCGTTCTGGTGTGCACTTTACGTCTGAGGCCGCCAGGAATGTAGCGGGTAGGATATTCGAGCAATCCAGGGCTCTTTCAGATTAAAGTGTCAGTCAGCGTGTGGGACAATTAGTGGCTCTCTACAGTCTTCTTTGCCAAATTATTTAGCTTTAAATGAATTGAGGTTCAACGCTAGCAATAGTTCATTTAACTCCAATCAAAAAAGGATCGGACGGAATATTTTAAAAGGGATTAGGTAATAAAAAGATAACTGCCCTCGTTAAAAATAAAAACAACTTTACTTTAAAGTAATCGGTATTCCTATTGGTAGATAATTGTCAGACTTTAAAAAACAAAGTCGCAAAATATCATTACCTTACTCAAAGCACAGGCGCAGATATGAGTATTGGTACAGAAAGCTTGATATGCATTGATATCGGCGACATTTTCCCAAAATCCTTAACCGTTTTCAGAAACGACTAGCAAATAGAATCGCGGGCGGTGTCTTAATTGCAGTGTATTGCATTCCTCTTGTGGGTACAGGGCCGAAGTGATTCCGGGGAATTCCGGGTTTGGGAAGCATATGGTGCTCAATTAAAAGTCCTCAATCCAAAAGACTTTTAAAGTATGCACGGCCACCGGACGACAAGGACAATTTAATGCCATAATTAGATCCGCAAATCAAATGTTTCTTATCCCAAAAAATAACGATCTTGGCATTATGACGCGTGGTGATTTCAATACCCTAACAACACATTGGGGTGCAGATATTTCTGAAACGGGGTAAAGACAAAGATGCTTAAAAGTCGCCATTAAAATCCTTTACGCTGACCTCCCTGCATCAACTTCTCACTCCACCAATTGTAAAGATAATATTTTGTATTTGTTAGCAACGAACACGCCCAGAAATGACTTAAATAGAGAAATTATTGAAAGAGTTAGTGACCACAGCGGTAAATGCTACGATTTGCCGATATAAGGCCCGAAATAAGAAGCCAAAAAGAAAAAAAAATCATTTTAAAAAGAGGCGACTATATTGGCTTAGAGAACGCATTCGGAGTTGATTTGAAGAAGGAAGAAGATAAACACCGAAAAATGGAGGGCACGTGAAATCCCTTCCTTGAGACCACGCGCTCAGCAGTCAACAGGTTCATTCCCAGTAAATGTATAAAAGATAACTCGGAACCCAGGTGGCACAACGCGGATGTTTGATTGCGACGTCAAAGGCCAGGTCACGCTAAGATGAACAATGTTAAGAATGGTGTATCTAGCGATTAAGAAATGATATCTCTTGTAATTGCAATATATCTAGGACGAATACCAAGAATAAATTTCGGAAAACGTTAAATTCAAAAGGAAAAGATTAGCGGAAAATTTGTAAGAGAATCCGAAAGCATTTTGGTCGTACTTTAGAGACGTTCAGGCAAATAAATCAAAAGTGGATTCACTAAAAATGAGAAAGGCGAAAGAGTAACCAGAAGTTTGAAAGAGGATAATTTATTAAAATCGCTCTTTTAAAATACCTTCGCCAATGTCTCAGCGACTGTCTCCGATAGCTTACCAAATCGTTCCCGCCAACCGTTGCCCAAAATTGAAATTTCATATCCTGCATTAGAACGTTTGCGGAAAAATATTAACCGTTGTAAATCCTCCGGGCCCGATCAAATACCCACTCGTATATATCAGGATCTAGCTACAGAAATTGCACCGTATCTAGGAATAATATTTAAGAAGTCACTAGTAGATCACTGGGGTCGGAGGGATTGGGAAACGGATAATGTGACACTATATTTAAAAACGGAAACAAGGAGGAAACCGAGCAATTACAGACCTACTATATTTCCCTCACATCCATTTGGTGCAAGGTCATGGAACGTGTAGTTGCTAGATTGATCGCGAGACACCTCGGTAATCAGAAGTTAACCTATTGATGAAATACCAATACGGTTTCCGAAAAGGTAGAGCCAGCGCTTTTTGTTCATGATATTCTTTTTTCGGGAGAGAGCAGTGTTTCAGTGGACGCGATTTTTCTAGATTTAAAAAATAATTCGCCAAATTACCTCACAGTAAACTACTCAGAAAGCTAGAAGTATATGGCATAGATATCTAGAGTTGGATTAAAGGCTTTTGAATAGTCGGAAACAAAGATTGCCGAACACGTGAAGCGTAGTGGAGTTAGATTCGTGAAACATTACATTCATAAACTTAGTAGCGTATCCAAAATATTGGAGCAGCTAGGCTGGGAATCATTCGCCGAAATCGCAGATTGAATCTCTTGAATTAATCGGAAGGACGTCTCTTTGTCAGTGATGTTGAAAATGTATTATTTCCAGCAAGGTAGGAGAGATCATGTTGATGAAACGAGAGAGATTGAGTGTAGAACAGGTAGATTTAAGATGTCATTTTTCCTGCAAACAATAAGGGATCAGGATGACACTTTCTGAACGCGGTAGGGGTAAAAAAAAAAGATTCGGGTCAAAATGAATCTGGAGTGTATTCACCCCATGCCACACATCCTTGTGGCCGCTTGCAGGGTACTAAAAATACAAAAAGAGTAGTCTTTGATGGTGTTAGGTAAAATGCAGTAGCATTCCATGCGGGTGCTCCCCAGGGAAGTTTTATCGGACCTCTTTTATTCCTTCTCACGTTAACGACATTAGCTCCGTTGTCACTAGTACGACACGTTTGTTTGCCGACGATGTAGCGGTTTGCCAAGGTATTTGCAACCCTTAGGACACAGCAGTATTGCGAGATAGCCTTAATACTAGACAAGATTCCTGTGGCACTTTGCAATTAGAATTAAACTTAAAAAAGTACACAGTGATGAATTTTTGGAAAAAGAACAATTCCGACCCGAAACACCTACGGCATTCGGAACACCAAAATGACATGTGTAGACTCAAATAAATACCTAGGCTTTACTTTCACCCATGACCTCTTCTGAGTGAAGAAAATATGAGGACTAAGGAGCGAAGGTTGAATTACAGATTAATTGTCTTGCAAACTCGAAGGACGTCTCTTTGGCGCGGATCGAGAGGGTTCGATGGCTAACGTACTGGCTTTCCATCTAAAGGGCCCGAGTTAAAATCCCGGCGAATTGAATATTTTTCAGTGGTACCTCGATCCCTACTTGAGGTGCTTTGTGGAGGGCACTTTGAGTGAGCACGCCGCCAGTCGGATAAGACGTTAAGCTGCGGACCCCTTGGCGCCTTTCCCTATTGAGAGCAGGCTACTGCCGACGCCGGGTCTCTCTCCACCCTTCATCCTTTGCCATTCATCCCTAATTTCCTCTCTTCCCTTCCATTCCCATCTACCCCCAATGGCGCAAATGGCCTTACCTGTCGCTCCCCTTCAATAAATACAACCACTTTCTCCTTGGCAGTAATGTTGAAAATATAAATATATCTTCGAAATGGAACGCTTTTCGGCGACGCACAAATATATAAAAACACAGATGCAGATTTTTAGAATATAGAGACACAAAGAAAGGACACTCACAATTTGTTATTTGACGTTTCGACATCTCGTCTGTCGTCTTCAGAGTTTTCCTTTCTTTGTGTCTCTACATTCTAAAAATCTACATCTGTGTTTCTATACACACACACACACACACAAATATATATATATATATATATATATATTTCTTTTTTTCTTTTTTTTAAGGTAATCAACCGGTTAAGGTAGGTTTTTGGAAGGACACAGCTACAAAACAAACATTTTATTACTCCTAACAAAACACAAAAGCCATCATCCTACTCTATATCAGGTCCCTCTTCATCTCTGAGTACTTCCTACCTCACTTCATCCCGTCCAACATCCCTATCCTGTTCCTTCCCTTTCCTCTTTTGCCCAACATTCTACCCTCTATCACAGTATTCAACATCCCGCTGCCGGTCAATACCCCATTCATCCACGTTTAACACCTCAATAGGATTTCTCCCAACAAACCTCTCCCTTCGCCCACCATACCAAGTACTTCCTCATTTGTTTTCTTCTCGGTCCATTTCACCTTCTCCATTCTTCTCCACACCCACATTTCAAAAGCCTCCAGTCTACGTCAATCCTCAAGCTTCAATGACCACGTTTCCGCGCCATACATAGTTACGCTCCATATCAAAGTTTTTACGAGTCCTTTCTTAACATCCTTACTCAACGTCCCCGTCATTAACTCCCTCCTCCTTGTGAAAGCCTCTTTGTCTACCGCAATTCTTCTCCTTACGTCCCTACTACTTTGACTCTTCTACCTGCTCTAGTTTTTGCCCTCCTATTTTAATGTTTAGCTTAGCCTTTTCCTTTAAGAAAATCGCATTACCTTTGTTTTATTAATATTGATTCTCATCCCATGCCTGTCGCTTTGAATTTCCAATTCACTCAGCAATGCTTGCAACACCTTGGCTGACTGACAAACTAAAGCTTGGCCATCAGCGAACCTAACTAAATTTACGAATTCCCCGCCCACTTTCATTCCTTCCTCCAGTTCTTCCCATGCCTCTTTAATCATTTCCTCTGCATACATGTTGAACAGCAACGGTGATAATGGGCATCCCTGCCTAACACCTCTTCCTAACACTGGCCATCCGGACTCCCCGTTTCCCACCCGCACCTGAGCAGTCTGTGACATGTACAGGTTGCGGATTAGCATCCTTTCCCTCCAATCTATTCCTATTTTCTGCAATATACTCATTAGTACTTCCCAATTCACTCTATCAAACGCTTTTTCGAAATCTACGAAACAGGAAAATACCTCCTGCTTGTGTTCCATACTCCTCTCGATTAATAATCTCATTACTGCAATGGCATCACGCGTACCTCTCCCCTTTCTAAACCCAAACTGATCATCCCCTTAGTAATCATTTGCCCTACTCTCTATCCTTTTGTTTATGATCCTGAGAACAACTTTAGCTTTGTGGGATATCATACTTAACGTCCTGTAGTCCTCACAAGATGTAGCCTTTACCTTTTTCGGAATAGGAACTAAAACTGATCTCACAAAGTCTTCTGGCCAGATACCTTCCTCATAAATACTACAGATCAGCCAATATAGCCTCTTCCTCCCACATCTGCGTCTTCCATTATGCTTCTTTTGCTTTATTTGTTACCCGCCTCAATTTATTGTTTAATTCTTTGTTCTTAATTTTGCCTAATTCTGTATTTATATTATTCCATTTTCGCCGCTCATCCATCTTTGTAATCATCTCATCCGTGATCCATGGTTTCCTAGTCCTTTTAGCGTTAACGGTTCCAATAGTGTCTTTTGCGGCTTTAGACAACCCTTTCTTGATCATTTCCCATATTCTTCGATAGTACTAAGCTCTTTACCATTATCCATGATTTCCTCTACCGCCTGTTTGTATTTCTTCTTTTTCAAACCATTTAATGCTTCTCCATTCCATTTTCTAACTCGCCGCCCCTGCCTTATCTTTTTGAAACGTACGCTACATTTTATAACAACTAAATTGTGGTCAGAGTCCACATCCGCTCCCGGGAAGCTGTGCGAATTTATCACATTGTTCCTAAACCTGTGTCTAACCATGATATAATCTAGCTGATACCTTCCTGAGTCACCTGGCATTTTCCATGTATACCTGCGTCTTTTGTGGTGTCTAAACCAAGTGTTGGTGATGACTAACCCCTGTCTCCTGCAGAACTCAACTGCTTTCTCCCCGCGGTCATTCCTCGTGCCTAAACCGTAGTCCCCCACCT
Source organism: Hetaerina americana (assembly GCF_022747635.1). Taxonomy (NCBI): domain Eukaryota; kingdom Metazoa; phylum Arthropoda; class Insecta; order Odonata; family Calopterygidae; genus Hetaerina; species Hetaerina americana. Next base: position 91,066,537 of record NW_027287205.1, on the reverse strand, counting down.
CATCACCATCTCTTCCTTCGCCTACCGTCGCATTCCAATCCCCCATCACTATCAAATGTTTCCCTGCAGGAACACACGCGATCATATCCTCTAACTGATCGTATATGCTATCGACCTCTTCTTCCTTATGGTTGCTCGGTGGCATGTATACCTGAATAATAACTAAATTCGTCGGTTCTGCTTTTATCTCCACTAGTAGTATTCTATCCGTTACATGCTCTATGTTGACTACGCTTCTTCCTACCTCTTCATTTAATACTATGGCAATCCCTCGTTGGCTCTCGTCCCCACCGCTGTATATTATTCTATACTTATCACTCCAGTAATCCCCGCTATCTTTCCATCTCACCTCGCATAGACCTAAAATATCTACATCTACATCTACATAATACCCCGCAAGCCGCCGCAAGGGCGTGTGGCGGGGGGTGTTAGGTCACCAACCGTAAAAAAGAAAAATACCACATGCAAAAAAACAACACGGAAAATTACACCCACAGCAGCGCACACACTCATGCAAAAATCCCTTCATCCAATACTCATGCAAACACATATACCGCAAAACAACTAAAAAACTGCACCCCATGATGCAGCACGAAAGCCATCCTACAACACGGAAGCCAGGACACAACAAGCAAGAAATTGAAACATCACTACCACATGAAAATGCACCACGAAACACTCTTCCCCCAAAGAGTCTCTAAATGGCAGGGAATGCGTCCCAACGTTGCAGGTAGCAGGAATTTGCCCCCGCGGAGAGGGACGAGGGATTGAAAGGGAAACTTAAAAACAGATGAACAGAACATGAATGAGGTCATTCGGAAAGAATGGGTTATTATAGCAAAACACATAAGGTTAGTGGAAGAGCATGCATTTAAGTAGAACTAATTATTTTTTAGACGCTGAGGGTGGCAAGTGGAATTTTTGCTATCTATAACCCTGCAGTTGCTATCCCGTATTGTCCGTGGGAAGAAGGAGTCCTTGAGTCGGCTAGTTCTGGCATCTATTTCCCGAATTTTATATGCATGATCCAAGCGACCAATGTATGTAGGAGTACGAATAATTTGCGAGACCTCGGTGCTGAAACATGCGGATCTAAATTTATTTAATAATTTCAATCTTGCATTGAATCGTCTCTCAGCCAATGATTCCCACCCCAAATCCATGAGCATTTCGGTGACGCTTTGCGTTTTATCGTAGGAATTTTTTACAAAACGGGCTGCCCGGCGTTGAACCTTCTCAATTTCCCGAATGAGGCCTTTTTCACTCGGATCCCACACGCTGCATGCGTATTCTAAATGAGGCCTTACAAGAGCGTGGTAACAACGTTCCTTGACCTTCGAGTCACTTTTGCCGACAATGCGTCTAATGAATCCCAATTTTTTATATGCTTGACCGCAGACTTTACGTATGTGAGTCCCCCAAGTTAAGTCTTTTGTGAATGTGACACCTAGGTATTTTACCGTATCAACTACTGCCAGGTCACCTCCAGCTAATTTGTAAGCAAATCCCGTTGATCTTTTAAAGAAATTTACCACTGAACATTTATTATAATTTAGAGTCAATCCCCAGTTAGAACACCATTTAGTAATGCAACCTAAATCCTGCTCTAGAATAAAACGATCCTCATCCCCAGATATCTCCCGATAGATCACCGTGTCATCCGCGAACATCCTAATTTTACTTTTCACTTCGCGGTTCAAATCGTTAACAAAAATCAAGAAAAGCAACGGCCCGATCACACTTCCCTGAGGTACCCCCGACGTGACTCGAACGCTGTCGGAACTAGCGCCATCAAGGACTACCCTCTGTTCCCGCTCTGAAAGAAAATCTTTAACCCAACTTATGGCGCCCTTGTTTATACCCGCGACCTTTAATTTATGAATGAGTTTACCATGTGGGACCTTATCAAATGCCTTTTGAAAATCTAAGAAGATGGCATCCACTTGCCTACCTCTCTCACCCGATAAAAGTAAATCATGTGTAAATAATCCTAATTGGGTTTCGCAGGAGCGGGTTTTCCTGAATCCGTGTTGATTGTCACTTAAAAAGTTAATATTGTCAAGGTGTCTCATTATTGAACTGACAATTATGTGCTCTAAGATTTTGCAACAGATAGAAGTGAGAGATATAGGTCTGTAATTACTGGGATCCTCCCTGTCACCACCTTTAAAAATAGGCGTTATTTGCGCGGTTTTCCAAATCTTAGGTACTTTGCACTCCTTGAGGGATTTTTTAAATATAAACTCAAGGTACGGGGCAATGTTTGGAGCTAAATGTTTTATCACCCTAGCTGGTATATTTTCGGGACCCGGGGATTTGTTGGGTTTAATCTCGTTAAGCAATTTTAGAATTCCTTGTTGGTCCACTGTTATTTTTTCCATGGGTGGAGTATGTATTGTTTCTTGGAGATGTGCGGTGGCAACATCATTCGAGAAAACGCTTTGGAAGAATGAATTTAGGATGTTAGCTTTACCCTCACTGTCTGTATGAATTATATTGCTACAATCCCTTAAGCAAGCCACGGTTTGTTTACTCCCATTTACTTCCCTAACATATGACCAGAAAGCTTTGGGGTCAGTGTCCAAGTGCTCGCAAAGTACTTTGCGTTTAAAGTCCAGTAAAGCGCTACGTAATTGTATCTATATTTCCCCTTTCCATCTCTCGCTTAACATTCTCCAATTTCCCTGTCCTCATCATAGTCCTAACATTCCACGTTCCTATTCTTATTAATTTGGTCTTTTTCTCCTGCGTCTTCTGTCCTGCTGCTGCTGGTTTTCCCTTGCAAGGGTTTCGTGGGATGACGACCGCGGAAGCCTTGCCTCCCCCGCTGCCGGGCACGACACACGGCCGATTGGGCCGAGCCCCGTGGTTGCCAGGACTCTAAATCTCTGTATTGTCCATCATTTAAATCTTGGGAATGATAATTGAGGTGGTTTCCCGTTGCCTTCCTCAATAGTGTTTTTAACGTGACACCATCACTTACTGGCCACCCCACTGGGGTCAGACGCCATTGCAGCCGCCTCACTGAGGAACAGACGCTGCGTGGACTACCTTTCGTCTGGCTCCTAACCTTCGACCTATCTGGCATGGGTGTCCCTACCAGGAGTAATAATTATTACTCCCGCCAGCACAGCTCTAGGGGTTATCGGAACGCACAAACCCTTCCACCACTTCAAGGTTGTAGTCCGGGGAGGGATATATATATATATGTATATATGTATACATATATATATATGTGAAATTATAAAAATATACAATATATATTGGTGTGTGTGTATATATATATATATATATATATATATATATATATATATATATGTATATATATAAATGAAAATAACTTGATAATGGCAGCAGTTGGGACGTCGCCCTGGTCTCTGCTTTCCTTACTGCGCTATCTTTGAATCGTTGCCATTAGGAGCAGAATGATATCGACAAGTCTAAAATACGGAGGCGGTGTCATCCGTGGGCAAAGAGGCACTCTCCACAGGTGTCTCGCCCTCTTTTCTACATCACTCACCTATCCATGGTCAACCCTTGAGGACATTAGGCTGGCAAGTGGTTCCGTGATATGTACTCGGGTTTTTCTAATGTATTTATTTGCCCGCATGAATACGCGGTTGAATTCGGTTAGTCGGCGTCACGCTCAATTCTCTCCTGGACCTCTCATCGACATCTCCATCCTGCAATCATCTGTTGAAGCACCGATACAGATGAGTAAAGAATAAATGGCAGTACCGTTGATCCGGGTCCTCCGCGACTTCCGTCCAATCAGTGTGAATCTCTTGAAGTATTCCATTGCAATATTTCACTTCATTGTAATCCAGAGAGACTTGAGCATTGTCGCGGCACCCATTGCCAGCATCCATGTCTATAGCCGACATCCCTTCTTATTTTGGGTCAGAGCACCAGTTGGTCGCTCTATTCGGAGTGGAACAACGCCCTGGGGTCACGCTGTCTCCTCCAAAAGTCGAATTGGTCTTTCCCTCGCCGTTATCACCACCAGTCGTCAGACGAGGGCGACAGCCTGGAAATTGCGTTTGATCGCCATTTTGTTGGCCCGAGTAAAACTCCAAAAGCAGCTTGCAAATTCGTCCGGCGCACTTTGACCAGTGCTCGGAGTCGCACCTTCCTGGGCATCTGAGTCCGTATCCCGTGCGCTGCGGTGCGATGCCCTCGCCTCCACGTAGAGGTGCTTCTCTACGCAGCCGATGAAACTTCCTTGCGTTCCACGATATTGGATAGAAGGAAGGGATGCATGGAAAGGGGAGAATAGAATGAATGAACGCTTAGGCGTGGAGCGAGTGAAGGGTGGGAGGATATGTTGCCCAATGCAAGGTTCATTGGAATGCGTTGGTGCCGCGTTGGGCGGTGAGCACACGAGCGGCAGCTATCCCTCCACTATACTGAACTGTGCTCTATGGACAAACATCCATTTCCTTTAATTTCATCCCATTACTATGTTGACAGTGAAGCAAACGGATGAGAATACCCTGGAGAGTAACCTTCCTTAACCCTTGCTCCTTCAGGATCGGCTACAGATCCAGTCATTCCCACTACGCCCACCACGCAGCTCTGCTATCGCTAAATCTCGTACGTGTGGACGTCATGGAATAATGCCCTTCCTCATTGCATCCAATTCATTTTCCTCTGCCCGCCTTCGAGTGTCGCGTGGTTGGATCGCGCTCCGCTAGAGGGCATCGGAGCTCCCCGTCCCCTCCCTCCTTCCCCTGCCTTATTCCCAATTCTTCGCTTGGCTCGAGGCGCGCTTCGGAAGACACCGGTCGATCCGCTCGAAGGAATCGTAGCTAGGCTACTCGGAATCACTCGCGGAGGCAAGGTTCAATTACAGAATAACTCTTTTGCATATGAATTGGAAGGGAGTCTCTTTAGCAATGATGTTGAGAAAATTAGAGAGATTAATTTTGGGAGAGAGAGATTTAAGATGCAATTGTTTCCACGAACGATAAGGGATCAGAATAACATTGTCCGACCGCGGTGGAAGGAAAAGTGTTCGATCAAAATTAATCTGGTGTGTATTCACCCCCTGCCACACAGGGGTGGCTTTCAGGGCACTAAAATATCTATCTAAAATATAACCAATCTGAATCCTTCTGAACTGACTAAGCTACCTCATTTTGATCTGGTTCCGATCCCTTCGTTTGTTTATGGGAAATACGACATTATAAATCTATATATTTTGCTCATAATCGCATTTGTTCGGGCACCTAGTGTCACGCCCTCTTTGATGTTCTCTAGCGTTCCAAAATGGTTGCATTTCAAGCTCCTTTTCTTTCTTAACCTGCACAAATAGAAGTCAGGCGGGCTACATGAGGGCTCCAGGAGGCTGCAGCCTCCAGTTACCAGAGAACTCCTTCCCGACCTGTTGCACTCTTTTCGTCAGCCTGCTTCTCATAGTGATGCTAACTGATTTAATTCATTAACTGTGCCCATTTTAAATTCCATTCATAGAATTTTAAATCATATTCAGGCATGGATCAGTGTGTTCATTAGTTTAACTCTTCCGATAAATAGTGTGGTAGGGTTTTCTATACCTATTTTTAATCATTATATGCCAATATTTTCTGTGGCTTAATAAAACACGCCCAAATGTTCATTATCGAAAAGAAACTGCTAAATAAGCAGTCAGGATTAGCTCTTGATTGCCTCATATGTGTTTGCTTCCTAAGTACTTAGGTCTATTAGTGAGAAACTATTTGAGAACTATCATAAATGATATCTTAGATCGCTTGAAAACTCTATTTCGGGTTATATCAAAATATTCTGGAAATAGACCAGTTCTTTTTCGGATCGCATGTATGTGCGACACCTGATTCCACGTTCTTCGATGATACGTGTACCTACTTCATAAATATTAAATATATCGCAAATCCTTTTGTGACTCCGAGGTCTATCCAATCTAATCAACTGCCGTCAACCCCAGGACTTACTTAATCCCTTGCTTCGCCTCAGGCGGCCTTCCACCGCCATTTTAAAAGATTCTCCCTTTATACTTCATTCGCTCCCCAGTTTAATGTCTCCCTCATAACGGCCATGTTTTCCCTCCGTTGGAAATCGTGCCACGCCCATTTGCGACACAATAAAATCGCATTCTTTGCTAATACGGACCAATTGCAAACATTCGATTATTCTTATAACATTGGAAACTTGTTCCTGAATGAACTTTTTTCCTGATTTTCTGCTTTTTCCGATTTTATTTCTCTCAGACATCACCAACATTTTGACCATCATTTGAAGGACTCATATTTGGTTACAATGTACACCATACCTACAAGGTGTGCACATACAATGATCAACCCTTTGATAAATTTGATCAAGAATTATTTTCATGTTGAAAGCAGTTATTCTAAGTATAAACGGTCGTTCGTCATCCTAGACGATTAGCAATGTATGGGACTATCCTCTGAAGTCGCCCCGAGTTACATATTTCCATTCTATTCATCAATTCGCATCGAAGTCCTTCGCTTTTTACTGTCAATGATGTCTATGAAATGCTTTTTGATGTTCAGTCCATACCTTTTTCCTTCGATTGAAAATTTTTTCAGCTAATAGCAGTGTTGGTGATAAGGTTACTTTACCGCATGACTTAGATATTTCGTGTGGCGATGAACACTTGACGCACCTTAGTACAAAGGCGTGGTCTTCTTCCCTTCTAAACCAAGCTCAATCATAGTCATAATTTCAACCGTAGCTTGCAGCAGAGTTAATCCGAGGTAAAACACTGATTTCTGTTTCCATTTTCAACTTTCATAGAGTGCACGCATGGATTTAGTAACTGAGGATGCACTCAATGCATTGACTTTGTACTCAGGAACTGTAGCTCTTCAACCGATTCTCACTTGTCCACATTTCTCTACACTACCCTTGTATATTCTTAATTATTATCTTTTGGTGCCCAGTGAGCCACCCCCTAGGGGGAGTGTGGCACGGGGTGAATGCGTTTATGGCCCGAATATATTTCTCCCCTGTCGCTGTCGGACAAAGTTATCCTGATCCCTTATCGTTCGTTGAAGAAATTACATCTTGAATGTACCCTTTCAAAAATAAATCTCGCTAATTTGATTGACATGATCTCTCCTATCGTAGTACTATTGGGGTAATAAAACATTTTCCACATTACTACTAAAGAGACGTCATTCCGATTCAATTGCAAGAGCTTCAATATTGTAATTTAACCTTCGCTCCATTGAGTGATTCCCAGCCCAGCAGCTCTAATATTTTGAATACTCTACCCAGTTTATCTTAACAGCATTTACGGAGCACGCAAATGGAGTTAGCTGAAATGTAGTCAGAGTTACTTCGGGTGTTCCCCAGGGAAGTGTCGTCGGATCTCTTTTATTCCTGCTTTACGTTAGAGACATTGACTCCGCAGTCACTGGTAAAATACGTGCAATTGTTGATTAAGCAGTTGTTTACAGATATATCCGTGATCCTCAGGATACAGCAGCTTTATCAGATGACCCATATGCTATACAACGCTGGTGGGACACATTTACAATTTAAGTCAAAAAAGTGCGTAGCTTTTTAAGATCTAGAAAAACCGTGTCTTCTGGAACATTTCTCTCTCTTGATCTATAGGTATGAAGAAAAAAAAGCGCAAGCTGTGTCTATGGATGAGAGTACGATAGGTCTGTAATTACTCGGTTCCTCCTGGTCCGTCTCCGTTTTGAAATTTTGGTCTACGTTATCCGTTTTCCATTAACTGGAAACCTAACGTCCGAATCTTATGATATCGCAAAAGACGGTCATTTTCAGTCCTCAACACCAAGTTTCGGAGCCATACGTTCCGCCGTTGGGTTTAAAAAGTTACTCCAATGTTTTCTCAGTGCATCACCTTATATGTCTGTATCATCAGCTCCTTTCACCTTTCAAATGCTTCTATATCAAGCTCAAATATTTTCTTAAGAACTTTGCTACTGAGTCGATCCTTGTCTACAATCGAACCAAAATAAGTTTTCTTCGGTAATATCGGCTACATTTCAACCGTATTGGGATTGAACAGGACTGCCCTCACACTTAACAGACCCTAACGTGCTAGTCAAAGCCATGCGTGCATCCGAAAGTAGTTTGTTACCCTGCGTAAACATGTCTGTTTTGTACTTTTTTAGTAAATTAACGTGCTTTTTTGCTATAGTAATTATATACAGCACTGTATAATTCCTTTTTTGACACGGTGACTGTGTATTACTATGTCCAACACGTTATTTGCCATCTGGCACCTGTCTCTGTTTTTTCAAAGAAGATCATTAGAAGTTGGTTATCTATGGCGAAGAATAGGTCATGTAGAATTTAAGTAATTTAACGTGTTTATTTAAAGTATATTGTTATCTCTTTAGCAAAATGATAGGCGTATGTTGGAGGCTTTTGAAACGTTGGTGTGCAGAAGAATGGAGAAGGTGAAATAGACCGAGAAGAAAACAAATGAGGAAGTACTTGGTATGGTGGGCGAAGAGAGGGGTTTGTTCGGAGAAATCCTGTGGAGGCAGGGAAAGTGGATGAAGGGCGTATTTGTCGGCAGGGGGATGTTGAAGAATTTTATAGATAGGAGAATGCTAGGCAAGCGAGGAAAGGGCGGGATTATAGGACAGGGATGTTGGACGGGATGAAGGGAGGAAGGAAGGAAGTAAGTAAATTAGTAAAATGAGTTGCTCGATGTAGAGTGGGCCGTCGGGTATTGTTTTGTTAGCACAGACAAGATATTTATTTGGCGTTTGTGTCCACGCGAAACCTACCTCACCCGATAGGATGACCTGGAGTAAAGAATGACTTATTTGAATTCTCTTTTTCTATATGTATTCAATAAAAGCTGCTATAAACGGTCCCTATGCAATTTTAGCGTGAAACATGATAAATTGAACATCAAATGTTTCAATGGCAGGTTTGAAGAAAGTTTCCCTTTACTCAAAGAAATATTTGGAATAGATCGTGAAGTGAAAGGGGTGGGTGGCGTCAAGGGGTTGATGTGACGCTCTCGATCTGCAGCCTTGTCCCGAAGATTGATCGTGGACCTCTGGTTTGGAGACGAGTGGAAGGCATCAATCAGAGGTTGCGTTCTTTCTGCAGGGATATCGGGGCGTCCTTTGTCCACCTTCACCCTACGATCCAATCCTGTAGGAACCCCCCCTGCACCGTTCTGGTGTGCACTTTACGTCTGAGGCCGCCAGGAGTGTAGCGGGTAGGATATTCGAGCACTCCAGGGCTCTTTTAGATTAAAGTGTGAGACAGCGTGTAGGTCAAATGTTGGGTCTCAACAGTCTTCTTTGCCAAATTATTTAACCCTTAATGAAGTTCAATGTAATATTTTCAGTGTAAAAATCATTCGCCTTGACTGGGATTCGAACCCAGATCCTCAATATCCGGTCGAGTGCTTTAGCCAGTTAAGCTATCCAGGCGTCCTCTCAAACTTGGAAATGTTGGGGCTTTTAAAGGAACAAGATGTTGTGACGAAATGCCGTGCACACAATGTCACAGGCATTCGTAGTCGTGCGCGACGCGCCACAGTCCACGAGATTAAAGACAAATTTTAAAAACTTAAGCTGTTTATACCTTGAAAGATTCCAAATAAACTGCGGGAGATGCCGCAACAGTAACTTTTAACGAAGTCTTCCGCTAATGTGCATTTCGATGCAACATTTTCAGAGTGTAAAAATCATTCGTCTTGACTGGGATTCGAACCAAGATCCCTCAATATCTGAAAATGTTGCATTGAAATGCACATTAGGGGATGACTCCGTTAAAAGTTACCGTTGCAGCATCTCCCGCAGTTTCATAGGAATTTATTAATTAAGTATTAAAATGAAATATTTTCCCTTAAATTTCATACAATGCAAGGTGGATGAAAATTGGAGGTGAGTGTACCTCCACTTCTAAGGAAATAGCTAAGGATTTAGGAACACTATGGCCAGTAAATGGTGTGAAATGGATAATAAAAGACTGGCACTTTACATAATGGATCATAGAGCTTGGAACAAAACGTGAAGCAATGTGTGTAGCATTACCATTGCGACACTTAAAGCTCTGGTTTTTGTTTTTACGTGGCACGTGCGGTCAAGATCCAGATCTCTGCCTTCACTGGACCAGAATGAGTATGACCATGAATAAAATTTTAATTTATACTAGTAATGTACAGGTCATTTATGAATATCATATCACTGTGGTATTTGATAAAGATTGTCGGTAATTTTATGGTGTATTACTTGTCATAATTCTTTGTACATCATATTAAATGAAGATTATCCTACAGTTTTAAATTATACGTAAATAGCAGTACATTTAAAGTTTTAAAAAAAGTGACGTTCAACGCTAGCAATAGTTCATTTAACTCCAATCAAAAAAGTATCGGACGGAATATTTTAGAAGGGATTAGGTAATAAAAAGATAACTGCCCTCGTTAAAAATAAAAACAACTTTACTTTAAAGTAATCGGTATTCCTATTGGTAGATAATTGTCAGACTTTAAAAAACAAAGTCGCAAAATATCATTACCTTACTCAAAGCACAGGCGCAGATATGAGTATTGGTACAGAAAGCTTGATATGCATTGATATCGGCGACATTTTCCCAAAATCCTTAACCGTTTTCAGAAACGACTAGCAAATAGAATCGCGGGCGGTGTCTTAATTGCAGTGTATTGCATTCCTCTTGCGGGTACAGGGCCGAAGTGATTCCGGGGAATTCCGGGTTTGGGAAACATATGGTGCTCAATTAAAAGTCCTCAATCCAAAAGACTTTTAAAGTATGCACGGCCGCCGGACGACAAGGACAATTTAATGCCATAATTAGATCCGCAAATCAAATGTTTCTTATCCCAAAAAATAACGATCGTGGCATTATAGCAGGCGGTGATTCCAATTGCCTATCAGTTGAATGGAGCCCAAATGGTTTTTAAACGGTGGGTAGAGACAAAAATATCTGCGAGTGGTCATTGATTACGTTGTACTCAATGCATCAACTGGTCACTTCACAAAATAGAGGTGATAATATTCTGAAATATTTTCATTAAATAAAGCCGAGTAAAATGGCTTAAAGTGCACATAACAGAGCCAATTTTTTAATTAGAAGGAAAATGGTAAACACTGGAATACTGAGAATAAGTGGAATCACTTCCTTCAGGTCACGTGCTCAGCAATCAACAGGTTCATTCCCAATAAATTTATAAAGAAATCATTTTCCGTTTCCAATAACGACAAAGCAGATAGATTCGGGGGCGGTATCTTTAGAGCAGTTAAGGATTCTTACGTCAGCAAGGCTTATGTAATACAAGGCAAATATTTGGACAGCATTTTGGCACAAATAAAAAAGAATTGATGTTTGCGCAAAATATTCTGGGCTGCATAGAAGACTTTTTCAATGGTCGGTTACAAGGTGTAGTCATAGATTAGTCCAACAGTAGTATTAGCTCAAATGCAGTAGATATCCCTTCAGTACTCAAATGCAGTAGATGTCCCTTCAGTACTCAAATGGAGTAGATGTCCCTTCAGTACTCAAATACAGTAGATGTCCCTTAAGTACTCAAATGCAGTAGTTGTCCCTTAAGTACTCAAATGCAGTAGATGTCCCTTCAGTACTCAAATGCAGTAGATGTCCCTTCAGGACTCAAATGCAGTAGATGTCCCTTCAGGACTCAAATGCAGTAGATGTCCCTTCAGGACTCAAATGTAGTAGATGTTCCCCATATGGAGTGCCATCGGACCTCTTTTCTCCTTAAAAAAAAGGCTTTGGGATGAATTTTTGCATTAGAAGCAAGTTTCTCCGGAGCGCCTAATGCATAATAAATACCGAAATAGAAATTTTAATCTCGATTGAATAATCGGACGTTATTACCCTCACTCACGGCCTCCCCTGGGTGAAACACATATGGGGAATATGTGGACAAGATGAGAAAATATAATGATTTATTAGAAGAGTACTTGGTAAATGTGATGAAAAGTCAAAGAGAAATGTTACTATCGCTTGTTTGGCCTCATTTAGAGTATGCTGCAAGTGCATTGTGGGATCCTCACGAAGTTGGATTGAATGGAGTATTGGATCGCTCGCATTTTAGGGGAGATAGATTTGTAAAACGCGGCTATGATAAACTTGGCATCGCATCCAAAATACAAGAGCCGCCAGGCTGGGAGCCAATCACGGAAGGGAGGTTAAGTGACATATTAAATCTCTTGCATATGAATTGGAATGAGCCGCTTTAGCATATGATGTTGAAAATGTATTATTACTCCCATCGTACTACGTTAGGAGAGATCATGTCAATAAAACTAGATAGGTAAATTGTAGAACAGGTAGATTTAAGATGTATCGACCGCGGAATGGGGGAAAGGTGTATTGGGTAAGAAGTAGTCTGGTGTGTAATCGCCCCCTGCCTTACACCCTAACGGTGGCTTATAGGGTACCAAGTATGGTTCCACAACTTGGATCATTCGCCCCGTTTATGGATGCTTGTGTTTCTAGCAACGGCAGCTTTTTCTAAAGAGATGCCCCGGAAGACGAAGGCGAAACGCACGCGTGGTCACCTTGGCGCTGGAGAAGCGCCATCTTGCGGAGGGGGAGCGCGATCTTTGGGCGTCGGTGCTGTGCTGGCGGCACCATTTCAGTGGCGACCCCTGCTTCCCCTTAGGAACGAAGGCCCATTGGACGCCATTCTGTGATGTAGGCTTAATGTATCGTCATCTGTTCTACAGTGGTGTTGGAGACCGAAGACCCGGTTCAAGACTTTCAATGAAAGTGTTTGTCAAATCATACGAGAGATGGAGCGCAGTTCGGCTTGAAACGGATCTTTGAGAGAAGAGGATAAGCATCAGATTGGAGGCTTTGGGAGTTGGGGGGCGAAGGGGAGAGAGGGGGGAGTGAGGAGGGCGAACGGAAGGGCAGTGGAATAAGGCACGAGGCCCTATCGTATCTGCGTAGATGGGCCGTGAGGAGTTCCTTGAAGGAAATATCGATGAGGCGAAATTGAGACCATGGAGTCACTCCTACCACCTAATCCCACAGCACACATTTACAATATACAACTCACAGATCAACAGAAAAGGTGCGCGATTGCTGGAAGTGGTGTGACTCTAAAAGTAAAAATTTCTCTCCTGGGCAGCAAAAATGGCGCTTTGTTCTAATGCACGCCTCTACCGAAAAGTGTGCGCTAATATATGTTTACTTTATATGAAGTCTTTCCGCTGGAGATTGATTCCATCTCCTCCGTGTTGTTAACCCCATTCTCCCCGCTGAAACGCAGAGTTTTCATTGAAATGCTGCTCAACACGTTTTAACTGCCCCCCCCCCTGGTCTCCTCTAATCTCACATCAATCCACCTTCCTTACAGCCTTCGTAATTCCTGATAATCTTATTACATTGAATTTCTTGTGGTCCGTCATGGTCCCGCACTCCTCGCATTGCTCCCTCCAAGTACCCAGCAGTACTTTCAACCATTAGGCTCTTTAAAAAAAAACCATTACTTAATCATCTGCAGGTTTGGGTGTTCTGCCAAACAATTGGCCACTGCCGGTCAATACCCCCTTAGTCCACTTTTCCTGCCTCCATAGGATTTCTCCCAACAAACCCCTATCCTCGCCCACCATACCAAGTATTTCCTCATTTGTTTTCTTCACCGTCCATTTCACCTTGTCCATTCTTCTCCACACCCACATTTCAAAAGCCTCCAATCTACGTCTATCCTCCTGCTCCAATGACCATGTTTCCGCGCCGTGCATAGCTACGCTCCAGATCAAAGTTTTTACGAGTCTACAGATAGAATACTACTAGTAGAGATAAAAGCAGAACCGACGAACTTGGTTATTATTCAGGTATACTAGCCACCGAGCAACCATAAGGAAGAAGAGGTCGATAGCATATACGATCAGTTAGAGGATATGATCGCGTGTGTTCCTGCAGGGAAACATTTGATAGTGATGGGGGATTGGAATGCGACGGTAGGCGAAGGAAGAGATGGTGATGAGGTGGGGGACTACGGTTTAGGCACGAGGAATGACCGCGGGGAGAAAGCAGTTGAGTTCTGCAGGAGACAGGGGTTAGTTATCACCAACACTTGGTTTAGACACCACAAAAGACGCAGGTATACATGGAAAATGCCAGGTGACTCAGAAAGATATCAGCTAGATTATATCCTGATTAGACACAGGTTTAGGAACAGTGTGATAAATTCCCACAGCTTCCCGGGAGCGGATGTGGACTCTGACCACAATTTAGTTGTTATAAAATGTAGCGTACGTTTCAAAAAGATAAGGCAGGGGCGGCGAGTTAGAAAATGGAATGTAGAAGCATTAAATGGGTTGAAATGGAAGGAATACAAACAGGCGGTAGAGGAAATCACGGAGGATGGAAAAGAGCTAAGTACTATCGAAGAAAAATGGGAAAGTATCAATAAAGGGATGTCTAAAGCCGCAAAAGACACTATTGGAACCGTTAACGCTTGGACTAGGAAACCATGGATCACGGATGAGATGATTACAAAGATGGATGAGCGGAGAAAATGGAAGAATATAAATACAGAATTAGGCAAAATGAAGTACAAAGAATTGAACAATAATTTGAGGCGGGCAACAAATAAAGCAAAAGAAGCATGGTGGAAGACGCAGTGCGAGGATATGGAAAGTCTGCGGAGGAAGGGTGAAATCGGTGCGCTGTACAGCAAAGTTAAATCGTTATCGGGAAATAAGAAAGGAAGAGCTATGCTAACAGTTAGAGATAAGGCGGGTAAGGTAATAGTTGACGCATGAAAGATCCAAGAGAGATAGAAGGAGTATATAGAAAAACTCTATAGTAAGGATCTCAGACCAACAAAGTTAGACATTGAAAAAGAAAATGACGTAGAGGAAGACAGCTTAGGTCCAGGCATACTAGACAATGAGATAGAAAGGGCATTAAGGGAGATGAAACTAAATAAGGCCGTGGGGGTAGATAACATTCCCGTGGAACTTTTAAAATGCTTAGGAAAATGTGGGAGGAAGAGGCTATATGGGCTGATCCGTAGCATTTATGAGGAGGGAATCTGGCCGGAAGACTTTGTGAAATCAGTTTTAGTTCCTATTCCGAAAAAGGTAAAGGGCACGTCATGTGAGGACTATAGGACAATTAGTTTGATATCCCACGCAGCTAAAGTTGTTCTCAGGATCATAAACAAAAGGATAGAGAGTAGGGCAAATGATTACTTAGAGATGATCAGTTTGAATTTAGGAAGGGGAGAGGTACGCGTGATGCCATTGCAGTAATGAGTTTATTAATCTAGAGGAATATAGAACACAACCAGGAGGTATTTGCCTGTTTCGTAGATTTCGACAAAGCGTTTGATAGAGTGAATTGGGAAAAACTAATGAGTATATTGCAGAAAATAGGAATAGATTGGAGGAAAAGGAGGCTAATCCGCAACCTGTACATGTCTCAGACTGCTCAGGTGCGGGTGGGAAACGGGGAGTCAGGATGGGCAGTGTTAGGAAGGGGTGTACGGCAGGGTTGCCCATTATCACCGTTGCTGTTCAACCTCTATGCAGAGGAAATAATAAAAGAGGTATGGGAAGAACTGGAGATAGGAATGAAAGTGAGCGGGGAATTTGTAAAATCAGTTAGGTTTGCTGATGTCCAAGCTTTAGTTTGTCAGTCAGCCAAGGGGTTGTAAGCATTGCTGAGTGAATTGGAAATTCAGTGCGACAGGTATGGGATGAGAATCAACATTAATAAAACAAAGGTTATGCGATTTTCTAGAAAGAGAAAGGCCAAGCTTAGCATTAAAATAGGACGGCAAAAACTAGAGCAGGTAGAGCAGTTCACGTATCTCGGTAGTGTTTTGGACCAACACGGTCAAAGTAGTAGGGACCTAAGGAGAAGAATTGCGCTATGCAAAGAGGCTTTTACAAGGAGGAGGGAGTTGATGACAGGGACTTTGAGTAAGGATGTTAAGAAAAGACTCGTAAAAACTTTGATATGGAGCGTAGCTATGTACGGTACGGAAACGTGGTCATTGAAGCAGGAGGATAGACGTAGATTGGAGGCTTTTGAAATGTGGGTGTGGAGAAGAATGGAGAAGGTGAAATGGACGGAGAAGAAAACAAATGAGGAAGAACTTGGTATGGTGGGCGAAGAGAGGGGTTTGTTGGGAGCAATCCTATGGAGGCAGGAAAAGTGGATGAAGGGGGTGTTGACCGGCAGTGGGATGTTGAAGACTGTGATAGAGGGTAGAATGTTGGGCAAAAGAGGAAAGGGAAGGAACAGGATAGGGATGTTGGACGGGATGAAGGGAGGAAGAAAGTACTCAGAGATGAAGAGGGACCTGATATAGAGTAGGATGATGGATTTTGTGCTTTGTTAGGAGTAATAAAATATTTGTTTGGTAGTTGTGTCCATCCAAAAACCTACCTAACCGGTAGATTACCTTAAAAAAATACATATATATATATACATATATGTATACATATATATACATATATATACATATATATACATATATATTAATATATATATATACATATATATATACATATATATATATACATATATATATACATATAAATATAGATTCACCTTCAATCCCGCCAAACGGCTAACAAATACTCATTTATATAGAAACAGATTTAAGGAAAAGGTACAGGAACACACATAAAGGATGAACACAGGAGAGGTGGGAAAGGCGGAAACAAGCAGATCACGAGTGTAAAAATATTTCCTAGACCGGGATTTGAACTCCGGATCTTTCCACTTGCCGGGCGGACGCTCTCAACCACTTGAGCTATCCAAAAACGTAATTTACACTGTGATCTGCGATGATCTATGCAACCAAGTGTCCCGATTCTTTTGCCAAGAGATGGCGTTAGGGAGCTGTTTCGCCCACCATAGGAGAAATAGAAAATACACATGAAGGAAGGGTAGTAGTAAAGCAATCATACAACACCATATGAGAAAAGAACATTGCGTTTCGTTGCACGCATAACCAGAAGAAGAGACGAGCCACATTGGCCTACTACACATTCAAACACGAAATCCCGCCCAACGGCGAACAAATACTCATTTATATAGAAATATATATAAGGCAAAGGGATAGGAACACACATATAGGACGGACACAGGAGAGGTGGGGAAGGCGGAATCAAGCAGATCACAAGTGTAAAAATATTTCCTAGACCGGGATTTGAACTTCGGATCTTTCCTATATATATATATATATATATATATATATATATATATATATATATATATATATATATATATATATATAAAGCGATAACGACGATATGTAAATTGTCGAGAAGGTGGGAGCGAGAGGGAGGGGGACGGTGGGGGTGGGGTTATGTTTCGGAGGGCGAGAAAAACAGTGAAATCCCGCCGCCCCATAAATCCCGGCGATTTATGGCCATCGGCCTCTCACCTTTCTCCTCCTCGCGTGAAATATAATAATAGTTTTCGGAGGAAAAAGCAGTGGATGCGGGGAGGGTGGAGGGGAGTGGGAGGAAAGAAAAGCTGCGAAATGGGGCTGCTGTTGGTCTGTGTGGGGGGATGAGAGGAAGGGGGAGCAGCATCGATTGTTGTGGCGTCATAAATCACACCCCAGCCGCCCCTGCATCTGCGTGGCCTCGCGTGATAAAGCGGAAATCCGTCGCTCTCGAGTTTAGGGCTTTTAGCCTCCCCGACGTCGATCCCTCCCCCGTAATCCCTAAACACACCCCGCCCCCTCCGCAAGGGGCCTTTCCCTCTCTTCCTGCTGGACCCCTTACACGACCCCACAGTCTCCCACTGCAGGAGCCAACCACCCCTTAATTGAATCGTCGGCAGAAAGGTTTTGGTGGGGGGTTCCGAGTAGATGTCTTCCTCGGCTGTGCCAGGGGGGGCACGCACACCTCCACGGGGGCGGCCTCGGCTGCTTCTGCGTTCGAGGACAGAGAGCGCATCCGTACGGGCCTCGCTCGCAATTCGGGGCCTCAGGTTCGCCTATTGATCTAAAGAAGTACCCTTTCCCACTTGGCCCGATCGGCCATTACTTAGCGGCCTTCCATCCGTATTGCCCGAGGCACAGTGCGGCCGCGACGCGCGTCAAATACTTCAGTCGCCACCGAAGCAGTTCCACTAGGGACCGCAAGCCTCGCAATCCTAAAGTCAGCGCCGGAAGTTATAGCTGCCTCTAGAATGCCAATGGTTGCTTATTCGACGGAATGGAAGAGAAATATTTCCTTTGTTTCGTTCTATTTTATGTGAATATTGGTCATTCAGCGGGAATGTCTTCTGTTTATGTCGTAATGCTGCTCCCACACAACTCCTTCCGTTATTGTAATAACTTTTCCATTATTCGAGATGGCTTTAGTCCGCCATGCTTCGGCTGATCGAGTCTCCCTTCCATAGCGAATACGAAAACTGCTCTCTCTTTTGATGCTCTACCGCGAAATAAAAATCTTGAGTTTCTATGGACGTCGCAAAAATCGTCATTGCATTGAATTTAATGCGTGGATCACTTGGCGATGGATGTATTCTCGTAATTCACCATTTGGCCTTCCTCAGTAATTATCCATGTCTACTTTTGGGTTTTCTTCTATCAGTGATCTTCATTGGACTACTGCACCCCAGAATATAGCCAATAAAGTTCCCCTTCCTTCAGTGTCCTCCCTTCACTCGCCCTTCCACGTGCTCTTCATTTTTCACTCTTGCTTTTCATTCATTCTTCAACACCACCGCGACAGCAATGAATTGCTCGCCTCCGGCGCAGAGACACTCCGCCGGAAGGTTCGTCCAATCAAAACGATATCATTTCGCTTGCATTCCTCTCCACCCAATCACCACCCAGATAGGTCGGTCAGTCGGTCCAGGGTATCACTTTGGATTCATTTTCAAGAATTTTGCTTCGACTCAACCTCAAACTCTCGGGATGGGTGGTGGGAGGAGTCGTCTAGCGGGCAACCAGAGGCCGCCGAGGGGTGTCGACCGAGTCAAGGCATGCATATAGATGCTGGGCGTCTTGAAGTATTTTCTGATGCGTAGCAGTGAGTCTTGATTGGCTAAAATGGTGATAGATTGAATAAGTGTGATTTAATATCTGGGTCTTTTGGGATTCTTCCCGTGACCCACAAGATCAAAAAAGATGGTCCCAAAAATAATTAGAGTAAATCTAGGGAAAAAATAGATTGCAGACGAAATTACTTATTGTTAAAACTCTTCAACGGAGTATCGAGACACTGATTTCAATGCACCTGTCACGCTCCTGGTACGTCTCCTGCAAGGCATCAACAGGACTCTCGTTCAGGGACCTCATCACGGCCTCTTTGGCATAATCCAGTGGTCCAAAATGGTACTCAAAGGGGTTACCCCTGGGTGGTACTCTGGGATCCATGTCTCGTCACCGGTAACTACCTATTCTAAATAATTACGGTCAGTTTGACAGAGGTCCAAGTGGTCCAAGCCCAGATTGTCAGACAGGCAGTCTTCAGACAGCACCTCGGGGACCATCTTGGCACGCACCCTTCTCGTGGCTAAATCTTTTGTCAGAATGCAATGCACTGCGGTTTAATGAATGTTGTACTCTTCTGCTATTAGTTAGGCTGTTGAGCATGTGTCTCACTCTTTGCACGTTTTCATCACACTGTGTTGTTGATGGGCATTCCTCGTCGTCTCTACCCTCCCAGATCATCCTGTGCAACCAGAAAGCCATCACTTGGGACATTCCTCCATTTAGAGACAAGCATCCTTAAATATTGGACATGGTCTCCGAACCCAATTTCACAAGCTCAATTCACAAATGTATCGCATACTATTCCTTCATGGAAAGTGGCATCGTGGATTCGAGACGCGACCATCGAACAGGGGTCCATTCTAGCAGTGATCCGCACACTGTATACTTATGTCCTCGGTTAACTGACGTGGGTCGCGTTGCTTTCTCAAGATTTCCCATCACCTTTCCTTCAACAAATCATCCCACTCCATCCATCTGCATTGCTGGCAATAAATCATTATACTTATTTTTGGGACACCCTGTTCGTACAGAGGAGGTCAAGGCGAGTATTTACGTCCAGGAATCACATTTCAAGTTCATCATATATTACAAGTCCTGCCAATATGGATATATTTAGATTAACTTGAGTCGACCAACAGGAATAAGCAGAGTATTGCTTGATTTTTTGCTTTAACTATTTAGAGAAAGTGAAATAGTGTTTATGTTCTCAACGCTCGGAATGCACTTCGGATTCACCTTCATATTTACAAACCGTTTCTCGTGCGAGCTGATTACATACATTTGCTGGCGGGGGATCGCGGATAATCGGAGAACTAGAGAGGGGGTTCTCGTCCGCGAATGGAAGCACGGACAACATCGACGTAAGAGATGGACGATGCAATCGTTCCGCGTTTCGGTAACTAGCCGAAGCGCAGTGTGAGCGGTCCAGTTGCCACGCGTGTGACTACCAACTCCAAACCGAGCTACGATCCTTCGGTTCTCAATACGGGGCGAGCGGTCCTTCATTCGGAAGGATTCGAAGGGCGTTCGATCCCGCCGATCTCCTCCGACCAAGAGCGGAGGGCCTTCCGCCCCTGCCTTGCCCTGTGCGACCTGCTCCGTGGCCCGCGCCGCCTCGGGCCCGAGAGGGGGCGGCGTCCGTGGGGAGAGAAATAGCCCCCCGCTTGTATATTTATTCATGGACCCTCCTCCCTCCCTCCTACACGCCTACGTCAACAGTGGCGCGGGGGATGTGTGGGGGTTGAGGGGAGAGGAGAGATTGGGGTTGTCGCCATAGTCAATGGGGTGGTGGGGGCGTGTGCTGGTTTTCTCACGGGGGGCAGTTAGTCCTCTTGCGGCGAGGAGAGCCGTGTTTCCGCACCGCCACCCCTTTCGCATCCCCCGTAGGGCACCACACGCACGTGGCTCGCATGTTTCCCCGTCGGTGCCCTTTGGGGGGCAATGCGCGCGCACTCACGGGGCGGATCGGAAACGTTGTCTCTGATGGTTGCTTTCGGTGAAGAGTCCCCATGATGATCCACTGGTCCTAGTACTTTTCAATTTGTTCGAATTTGATGATACTCAAAAATCATGCAACTTATTTTTACATTAAGGCAAACTCCTACTGTTAATACATTTCGTCAGGGTCCCAGGTTCGAGAGGCCATGACGATTAAGGAGTTATTGACTGTTGAGGGTGTCATATCTTAACAGCTAAATTAAAATTTTTTTTCGCACACACTTCCATATTATTTTGCATATTTCTCATTCCCGTTTTGGCGGCAATATTGTGCATTAATAAACAATTGTCAATTTTTTCACGTCAAACAGAGGAATTTGCATTGAGTAGTCAGTTGTTCCACCATAAGGGATGAATGGATGAAGGGTGGAGACAGTTTTTTCTCCCTCATAACGGCCCCTCCGTTGGAAATCGTGCCACGCCCATTTGCGACACAACAAAATCGCATTCTTTGCTAATACGGACCAATTGAAAAAATTCGATTATTCTTATAATATTGGAAACTTTGGTAATATCAAAACATTCTGGAAATAGACCAGTTCTTTTTCGGATCGCATGTATGTGCGACACCTGATTCCACGTTCTTCGATGATACGTGTACCTACTTCATAAATATTAAATATATCGCAAATCCTTTTGTGACTCCGAGGTCTATCCAATCTAATCAACTGCCGTCAACCCCAGGACTTACTTAATCCCTTGCTTCGCCTCAGGCGGCCTTCCACCGCCATTTTAAAAGATTCTCCCTTTATACTTCATTCGCTCCCCAGTTTAATGTCTCCCTCATAACGGCCATGTTTTCCCTCCGTTGGAAATCGTGCCACGCCCATTTGCGACACAATAAAATCGCATTCTTTGCTAATACGGACTAATTGCAAACATTCGATTATTCTTATAACATTGGAAACTTGTTCCTGAATGAACTTTTTCCCTGATTTTCTGCTTTTTCATATTTTATTTCTCTCAGACATCACCAACATTTTGACCATCATTTGAAGGACTCATATTTGGTTACAATGTACACCATACCTACAAGGTGTGCACATACAATGATCAACCCTTTGATAAATTTGATCAAGAATTATTTTCATGTTGAAAGCAGTTATTCTAAGTATAAACGGTCGTTCGTCATCCTAGACGATTAGCAATGTATGGGACTATCCTCTGAAGTCGCCCCGAGTTACATATCTCCATTCTATTCATCAATTCGCATCGAAGTCCTTCGCTTTTTACTGTCAATGATGTCTATGAAATGCTTTTTGATGTTCAGTCCATACCTTTTTCCTTCGATTGAAAATTGTTTCAGCTAATAGCAGTGTTGGTGATAAGGTTACTTTACCGCATGACTTAGATATTTCGTGTGGCGATGAACACTTGACGCACCTTAGTACAAAGGCGTGGTCTTCTTCCCTTCTAAACCAAGCTCAATCATAGTCATAATTTCAACCGTAGCTTGCAGCAGAGTTAATCCGAGGTAAAACACTGATTTCTGTTTCCATTTTCAACTTTCATAGAGTGCACGCATGGATTTAGTAACTGAGGATGCACTCAATGCATTGACTTTGTACTCAGGAACTGTAGCTCTTCAACCGATTCTCACTTGTCCACATTTCTCTACACTACCCTTGTATATTCTTAATTATTATCTTTTGGTGCCCAGTGAGCCACCCCCTAGGGGGAGTGTGGCACGGGGTGAATGCGTTTATGGCCCGAATATATTTCTCCCCTGTCGCTGTCGGACAAAGTTATCCTGATCCCTTATCGTTCGTTGAAGAAATTACATCTTGAATGTACCCTTTCAAAAATAAATCTCGCTAATTTGATTGACATGATCTCTCCTATCGTAGTACTATTGGGGTAATAAAACATTTTCCACATTACTACTTAAGAGACGCCATTCCGATTCAATTGCAAGAGCTTCAATATTGTAATTTAACCTTCGCTCCATTGAGTGATTCCCAGCCTACCTGCTCATATAATTTTGATACGCTATTAAGATAGTATTATAACAACGTTTTACAAATCTAGCTGCCCTACCATGCATCAATCCAATGCGGCAATCAATCCAACTTCGTGAGGATCCTATATACTTGCAGCATATTCTGCAGCGTCCGTGCAATAAGTAAAGTGACTGGTTCATCTACATCTACATCTACATCTACATAATACCCCGCAAGCCGCCGCAAGGGCGTGTGGCGGGGGGTGTTAGGTCACCAACCGTAAAAAAGAAAAATACCACATGCAAAAAAAACAACACGGAAAATTACACCCACAGCAGCGCACACACTCATGCAAAAATCCCTTCATCCAATACTCATGCAAACACATATACCGCAAAACAACTAAAAAACTGCACCCCATGATGCGGCACGAAAGCCATCCTACAACACGAAAGCCAGGACACAACAAGCAAGAAATTGAAACACCACATGAAAAAGCACCACGAAACACTCTGCCCCCAAAGAGTCTTTAAAAGGCAGGGAATGCGACCCAACGTAGCAGGTAGCAGGAATTTCCCCCCGCGGAGAGGGACGAGGGATTGAAAGGGAAACTTAAAAACAGATGAACAGAACATGAATGAGGTCATTCGGGAAGAATGTGTTAATATAACAAAACACATAAGGTTAGTGGAAGAGCATGCATTTAAATACAACTAATTATTTTTTAGACGCTGAGGGTGGCAAGTGGAATTTTTGCTATCTATAACCCTGCAGTTGCTATCCCGTATTGTCCGTGGGAAGAAGGAGTCCTTGAGTCGGCTAGTTCTGGCATCTATTTCCCGAATTTTATATGCATGATCCAAGCGACCAATGTATGTAGGAGTACGAATAATTTGCGAGACCTCGGTGCTGAAACATGCGGATCTAAATTTATTTAATAATTTCAATCTTGCATTGAATCGTCTCTCAGCCAATGATTCCCACCCCAAATCCATGAGCATTTCGGTGACGCTTTGCGTTTTATCGTAGGAATTTTTTACAAAACGGGCTGCCCGGCGTTGAACCTTCTCAACTTCCCGAATGAGGCCTTTTTCACTCGGATCCCACACGCTGCATGCGTATTCTAAATGAGGCCTTACAAGAGCGTGGTAACAACGTTCCTTGACCTTCGAGTCACTTTTGCCGACAATGCGTCTAATGAATCCCAATCTTTTATATGCTTGACCGCAGACTTTACGTATGTGAGTCCCCCAAGTTAAGTCTTTTGAGAATGTGACACCTAGGTATTTTACCGTATCAACTACTGCCAGGTCACCTCCAGCTAATTTGTAAGCAAATCCCGTTGATCTTTTAAAGAAATTTACCACTGAACATTTATTATAATTTAGAGTCAATCCCCAGTTAGAACACCATTTAGTAATGCAATCTAAATCCTGCGCTAGAATAAAACGATCCTCATCCCCAGATATCTCCCGATAGATCACCGTGTCATCCGCGAACATCCTAATTTTACTTTTCACTTCGCGGTTCAAATCGTTAACAAAAATCAAGAAAAGCAATGGCCCGATCACACTTCCCTGAGGTACCCCCGACGTGACTCGAACGCTGTCGGAAGTTCGTTGTAGCCTCAACGGAGCGGTGGATGGGAGTCCGACCGGTCGGTGCGGTAGAGGGGTCCCCCACCACTCAGGCGCACTGTAGTTCAGTCGCCTTCTGGCATGCGTTGAGACAGGAGGTGGACGTTTGTGACGTGTGATTCTTTGTGGTGTCGTCACGCCAGCATGGAGCGCACCGTCGAGCAACGCTATGCTGTGAAGTTTTGCGTTAAACTTGGGAAATCCTGGTCGAAGACCCTTGAACTCATTGAACAGGCTTATGGGTATGATGCCTTAAGCCGCACTAGAGTTTTGGGTGGCACAACTTGTTTGAGGAAGGCCGGGAGCACCGCATTGAACGCCCGGCGACCGCTCGAACCGATTCTCAGGTGGCAATATTGAAAAAGGTTTTGGACACTGACAGGCGTTTAACCATAGCCTTTATCAGTGAGGAGACCGCCCTTTCAGTCAGAACCGTCCAAACCCTTGTAACAAAGGATCTTGCGATGAAGAAAGTGTGCGCGAAGCTGGTGCCGAAAGTCATGGGCGAGGAACAAAAACTGTCGCGGGTGGAAATTTCGCAAGAAATTTTAGACTGCGTTCAGGAGGATGAAGATTTTCTCGACAACGTTAAAACCTCAAAGGATAGCTCAAAAGGAGCTCAAAGGATATCGGTTGGACTCCATCGAGGCGGTTCAAGCGGCGACGACAAAGTCTCTCAGCAGTATTCCGAAAACCGACTTCCAGCTTTGGGCTTTTGACGAGTGGCAGACGCGCCGAACTAAGTGTATCGATGCAGGAGGAATGTATTTTGAAGATTATTAAGTAATTGTCATGATAACTGCAATAAATTTTCATTTTTGGAACCAATCTCGATACTCATTATACGGGCCCTGTAAATGAGGCCCAACCAACGACAGACAGCGTTTTTCTTTATCCCTTGATCGCATTTCCCAAAACTCTTCTAAAAAATCCTAATTTTTTGTTAGCTTGTCCACATATTCCTCGAATGTGCTTCATCCAGTAGAAGTCGTGAGTGAGGGTGACGCCGAGATTTTTAATTCAGTCCGGACATGCTCTTTCGCTTTCCATCAAATCCTTCACTCTTGCGAGATTATCGTCACTTTTTGAGGTCGAAGGGCGTCCTGAATTTTGAGTGTCGTAATCATCTCCTCTGACAAAAAAAAACCGAAAAACCTTTTCTGCCACACAAAAACACCCCATCTCTCCATGGCATCATCACAATCAGCCACCTTGAGCATCCTAGGAGCATCATTCCTGGATATTGTCCAATTTCAGGTAAAATTTGATGGAGTAGCGCCGATCCAATGGCCAATTCATGACGGAGTGTAACTAGGTCACATTTCATCTGTTTCGCAAACTAAATATGCCCACTCCGCAAAGGCTGGGAGCCAACTACCACCGGCCTCTCCCGAGACTCCCTTCCCTCGAACCCAGGCTGAGAAACCGCCGCCCGTCCATCGGTCTATCCGGGGAACCATATATACTTCTACTGTTGAGATAGACCTTGTAAATATCTTCCCTACATATGGCAAATATTTATTACATCAAATATTCCATGGCATTAATTAACTTCTCATTACAGCGATTGTTTTGCCTATGCGCTACTCAAAGGAAGAAGGACTTTATCCGGACCGCGTCTTTTGGGCCAAATTATCAATTCACAAATGGACAAATATATGGTTGTGAAGAGGTAATCTATCGGTTGAGATACGTGTTTGATGGACACAACTACAAAATAATTATCTAGTCTGTCCTAACAAAAAAAATCAAGTAACCCAATCTACAACAAGTCCTTCTCCATCTCTGTGTACTTTATTCCTCCCTTCACGTTCAACATCCCTACCCTATTCCTACCCTTTCCTTGTTTTCCCAATATTCTCCCCTCTATTACAGTCTTCCACATCCCACTGCCGGTGAATACCCCCTTCATCCACTTTTCCTACCTCCATAGGATTTCTCCCAACAAACCCCTCCCCTTTCCTTTCAACATACCAATTACTTCGCCATATGTTTTCTTCTCGGTCCATTTCACCTTCTCCATTCTTCTCCAAACCCACATTTCAAAAGCCTCCAATCAACGTCTATCCTCATGTTTCATTGACCACGTTTCCACGCCATACATAGCTACGCTCCATATCAAAGTTTTTACGAGTCTTTTCTTAACATCCTTACTCAACGTCCCCGTCATCAACTCCCTCCTCCTTGTGAAAGCCTCTTTGCCTAGCGCAATTCTTCTCCTTACGTCCCTACTACTTTGACCGTGTTGGTCCAAAACACTACCAAGACTCGTAAACTGTTCTACCAGCTCTAGTTTTTGCCCTCCTATTTTAATGTTAAGCTTGGCCTTTTTCTTTCTAGAAAATCGCATAACCTTTGTTTTCTTAATATTGATTCTCATCCCATACCTGTCGCACTGAATTTCCAATTCACTCAGCAATGCTTGCAGCCCCTTGGCTAACTGACAAACTAAAGCTTGGTCATCAGCACACCTAACTGATTTTATGAATTCCCCGCCCACTTTCATTCCTACCTCCAGTTTCTCTCCACCCTTCATCATTTCCTGTCCATCCCCTATGGCGCAAATGACCTTGGCTGTCGGTCGCCTCCCCTTAAAACTACTACTACTACCCTAATGGTGAGGAACAGGATACATATGTCCGTGCCATAGATATATGCGGCGATTGTCGTAGTTCCTGCAGCTTCCACCCGCATACCGTGCGCTACAGATTTTGCTCCAGGTGCCCATACTCATCACAAAAGCATTGTATTTCGGCAAGTTACTTGAATGCTATCCTTGCCAAGACTTCTGGACGCTCTCGTTATTCAACATGTATGTTAACAGCAGTAACCTTACTGATGCCCTCATCGATATCAATGTAGACTTCGACATTAATGTCCACTCGACTCGACATGAAAATCGACTTGGAAATGTAGCGACGCTAAGCAACTCCACTCCGACTTGTCCAAGACGAATGCCCCTCAGGGGTTGGGGCCTTCGGTTGAGGTGAACTCAAACCGCGCGGGAGTCTGGCGTCCGCCCTGGGCCGCCGCCCCGCTGCTTCCCCGGCGCCCCTCCGTTCCGCTCGCACTCGCCTCTCCCTTCCCTTTCCTCTTAAAGCCCACACTCCCGACACACTACACCCCCTGCCACACGCCAGCCCCACCTATTTTCTCCCCAAATCCGTCCTTCCCCCCGGAATATTGAATATTAAAGTTGGAGGGCATAAGGCAGGAGGAAGCTCAAATAAACCAGCACATGCCAGCCAATGAGCTTCAAAATAGGGAACTCTCTTGGCAAACGCCTGCGACGTTAATCGGGAAATTTCAGCAATACGTGCATCCATCACTAAACCTCGCACGCAGTTTAACTGGCCAGCGTTTAGGTGTACTGTTTCACTGTTCTGCGAACTGTATCATGAAAAACAAAGGTAATAAAGTTTGCAAACACGGGGAAGTCTAACTTAAGTAATACTTCTCCATTTCATAAACCAGAAGAAACTAAACGGTTTAGTAAATAAGTATACTTTGCATTTTTTCATAAATCTTTATTACACTCCTTCCAGGTTCGACGCATAGGCGACTTCATCAGGGACGATGTGACTTATGCGTCGAAACTGCTAATGGTGTTTATTATGATTTGTGAAAAAATGCAAAGTATACTTAAAATTAGGGCGCAGTTGATGACAAGGAGTTGAAACATGCCTAGAAAGTTTTATTTAAATTTTCGCATGGGCTTCGATAACTTCTCGTTGAGACGAGAGGATGCGAGTGGATAGAGTTTTGCTCGTGGTGGCCAGTGGGAGGAGTCGAAGAAGTTAAACGAACGCCAAGGAAAATACGCAAAGTGTAATGGATGACCAGGCAAATGGAGAAAAGAGAAGATTGCTTGGGACAAATGCGTAGAAAGCAGGACGAGGGGGCAAAGGATTCTACAATGAGTGGCCACGATACAGCGATAAAGAAACCCGCGACATGTGCTCGTGGGGAAGGAGGAATCAAGTGTGCAGTCAGCGAAGCAGAGTGGAATGGAAGATAAAGGCGTGTTGGACATGGAATGAAGGAATGCTTGATTGTAGCAATGTGGTGCACCGGTGTCGTGCTAAGCGGGATCTCGGCTGTGCTTGATGTCCGTGTCATAACCTGCTTCCGATCGTCAGGATGCCACTGTTAGTCCTGCCCCCCTCTGCAACCCTCCCCTCTCCACCCCCCATCTCCCCGAAATTCCTTCCGCGCGAGAGAAGCGGCACAATGGGGGCGGGGGGCGAGATCAATTGAATGAACACGAGATGGCGGCCCGAGCACACATGTGTTCGAGTGGCACTGCGTCGAGACGGGGGGGGGGGCTCCTTTCTTTCGAGAACCCTCCTCTAGGCCTGTCCGTACTATGCGCAGGGGGTCCGTGAATCCCCGCTAAACTATACCTCCTTATGGCGGACACCACCCAAAGTACTGCATGTTGCATTTCCCCAGTCAGCATTGAAAGCACGCTCTAACACCCCCTCGCTAAGCGGTCACTAAGCGAGGACCTCTCATCAATACTTCTCTTCCGAGAAAAATATATCTCCTACGTTTAAAATATAAAGATTAGAGTCAAACAATAAAATGTCAAACAAAAAGCATTGCTCCGCTAATTAATACTTTCAGAGCAGGTGCGAATCTCTCTCTCTCTCTCTCTCGATTGCGGAAAGTCAACGAACAAATGGTGGAGACTTCCGGAGAATTAAACTCGAGGAACGGGTAGACTATCAGTTCTTTTATCGCAGTCTGTGCAATAAATGCGCGAACTGGTGCATTCTGGTGGCCATGACGCGGACTATGGTCCCACCCACTAGTGGCGCTAGTTGTCTGAGACCCAATGAGTCGTCTGTGCTCGGCGGATCGTCGAGCTGTGCGTATGGTGCCAGTTGTGTTAGTTTCTGTTGTCCTTGTTTTTACTGTTCGTCGAAAATGGAAATTGGCGACAGGTGGTGTGAGGGCTAATGCACTGGCTTCCCACCCAGAGAGCCCAGGTTCAAATCCCGGCGGTGTTTAATTATGAATATTTTGCAGAGGTATCTCGATCCCTACTTGAGGTGCTTTGTGGAGGGCACTTTGAGTGAGTACGCCGTCCGTCGGATGGGACGTTAAAATGCGGACCCCTTGGCGCCTTTCTAAAAGAGTATGCTAATACCGATGCCGGGTTTCTCACCACCCTTCATCCTTTTTTATCCATCCTCTATGGCGCAAATGACCTCAGCTATCGGTCGCCTCCCCTAAATACCACTACTACGAAATCATTAGTATTCGGGATAGGCAGTAGAACAAGGGCTTTGAAGTAATGGAATATCCCCTGAAGATCTCAAAGGAAAGTCCTTGGACTTGACCGATGTTATTCTTGTTGAGTGGCATAACCTTTTACCTTTTAATAGTTTACGTATGGCGGTGGCGAGGGAGCGAGCAGTCATTCATCGCGAGGGTAGGAGCGACTCTAGGGCGGATACCAGTTTGGAACTGGGAATTGCATCAACTGATAGCGATCTGCGATTCGGTCGAGGCTTTCGAAGGGTAGAGAGAGGCCGCCGTCTTCTCTCTCCCCTTTGGTCGCAGAGGGGGTGAAGTGAAGGGAAGGGGTGGATGTGAAATTGTCGAAATTGGGAGGAGATCGGGGTAGGTTTACGAAGTTAATCAGTCAGCCAGGAGATTGCAGTTACTGATGAGTGAATTACAGGATCGCATCGGAGGCAGGCGGCATGATGATTATGCCTTGTATTACTGAGGAATTGAGTTTATCCAGTCGTGAAACGGGATTTAAAATACGATCATGTCGAGAATTGGCGAGGAAGGGGAGCGATGCTCTTAATTTGGCGACATTTTGAAACTAAAATGGAAAAGGAGTATTATGGAGGCTATCGTGAAGTTCAGAACGAGAATGGGTTTTGGCGTGATAACCGCTAGCGAAGTAGGAGGGCACCGCGATGGAGTCGATGCGTTGCTTGTCAATCATGCCAACACTTCTGTGGATGCCAAAGACTGGACGATTTCGGAATCCAGTGAGATCTGGTGCTCTTCCGGCGTACTTGCCTCATGGAGTTGTCTCGGGTCTTCCCCCGGGTCAGGGTTTCCACATTGGCCGACGTTTCGATGCCCGACTCATGTAGAATCTGAGACCTGAATCCTATCTTCTGCTACATTAACGAAAATAATACAAAAAGTACTGGCCATTTCAATACCAGCTGTTTGTAAATACTTGATATTTAAACCGATATGCACGATGAAAACATTTTAAACGAATTAGCTCCGTAGGGCATTATACGAGGCATGCTCTTAAAGTAAGGGCCGTTTGGTCAGAGGAAAAAACATACTCATATGAAATACATTTTATTGGCACTTTTAATTAGCTGAAAACCTACTCCACTTCTCTACATAATCGCCGTTCACTTCTAAGCACCTTTCGTACCACTGCACCAGCTTCTTCAACCCCTCTGCATAGAAAATCGCCGCCTGAGAGCTGAACAAATTGACAACGCCGTTCTCGAGTTCCTTTTTGGGATCGAAACGTTGTCCACCGAGCCAGTGTTTCGAGTGCATGAAGAGGTAGGAGTCGCTATGTGCAAGGTGAGGACTGTACGGTGGGTTGTCAAAGAGTTCCCAACGAAAATCTTGAATTTTCTTATTGGTTTTTGCTGGAGTGTGAGGACGTACGTTATCGTGGAGGAGAATTACGCCAGATGAGAGTTTCCTGCGTCGTTTGTTTCGGATCGCAACTCTCAGTTTGTTGAGCGTTCAGCAGTACACGTCAGCTGCAATTGTTTTCCTACGTTCCATGAAATCTATTAAAAGAACACCATTTATGTCCCAAAAAACGGTAGCCATCAATTTTCGATTTGCGTACAGAGTTTGCTTAAACTTTTTCAGTTTTGGTGAACATGAGTGTCACCACTGAATCGATTGCTGTTTTGTTTCTAGATTGATGTAGGATATCCACGCCTCGTCCCCGGTAGCAATGCGAGAAAACAAGTCATCTCCATCTTATCGGTAACGGCCCAAAAACTCTCGTCCTCTGGACATTCTTTGCTCTTTGTGGTGGTCGGTGAGTATTTTCGGTACCCACCTTGGACACCTTTTGTCGTATGTGAGGTTTTCCGTGACAATATTGTAGACAATCGTGCGTCCAAGTGGAGGAAATTGTTCAACCAGGCCATTAATCGTCAATCGACGATAACATATGGTCATATATATATAGATGATTTCGTCGAAGTTAAACGGAAGTGTTGAATAACAAACTTTGACAGCAACAAACAATGTAAGAACACATAAAAAGATCACTCACAATTTATTTCTTAATCATCTCGCTGGAATTCAGCTCCGTCTAAATGATTAAGAAATAACATGTGAGTTATCTTTTTATGTGTTCTTGCATTGCTTTGTTGCTGTCAAAGTTATATATATATATATATATATATATATATATATATATATATATATATATATATATATGTATGTATATTCATAGAATCGCCGCACTTAATATTGATCATTGTGTGGGTGAACGGAAAATAGAAATTTCGTGAAACCGAATTTAAGAAATTATGTGGAAATACTGAAGATTTTGACGTATGAAAACGTTCAGGAAAGGTCAAAATTTTCTAGGGTATAGTTACTCATTTAGTTTGTTCGCCATTCAGAGGTTTTAGTTCCATTAAAATGCATCTTTTGCTGCTGCAGAATAAAGGGTCCTTTGGGTGGGAGGTGTCCTTTAAGGGATACGTCACACACACGAACCTTTGTTGCACTACAATACATATACTATCCCTCCTAGCCTCCGAAGTTCGCAATACTTTGATGTTTACTGATAGCTCGCGGAAGGGTGTCATGAGCTTCCGACAATTTATCGCCCAGGTCGTTTCCGAAATCCATCGCCGAGAGCCGAGGAGGAAAAATTAAGAGGGCAATCTGCCATTTTCAGGGCCATGTGCGGCGAGGCCCGTGAATGATGCTCTGCGGCCGCGACAATGCAGACCAGAGGGTGCGTTGAGGAGTTTCCACGGGAACGGTTTTGTGTTCTCTGCGGTCTCGGGAGGGAGGGAGAGCTGCGGGCGAGATTGCATGCACGCCCCATCGAGGTTTTCAGCACCCCCCATCCCGCCGGATCGCCGCTCCCTTTTGGCATCGGTGCAGCCAAGTGGCACGTGTGGAACCGAGAGAGAGGGTGGGAGCCGAGGGCACTCGTGTCTCCTCTCGGCCCCCTTTCCCTTCAACACAGCAGGGGTCCCCAGAAGGGGGGGTGGCCGTCGACATTGGGCGCATATATACACAATATATTAAGTCGTACAGTCATTGTGCTGTATAGCAATACGGAACAATGTTACGACGCAATAATATCCGCGCCGCAGTCCACGCAGTCAAAGCCATCAAGTGGTCAAACTCACGACGAGGAGCAAGTCTTGGCGGAGGAACAAATTTGAGTGTAGTCATGTCAATGGCACTCGCACACAGTTGTGAGAATAAACGCTGAATGAATACATTTGCGTAGGCAACGGGATACCACACTCGGGTTCATAGATTCCCGAGTGCCGAGTGCCTTCTGCACTTTGAACTACCGAGACGTTAATGGAAAGTGCGGGAGATGCCGCGACAGCAACTTTTAACGGAGTCATCCGCTAAAGGTACATACCAATGCGACAATTTCCGATTGTAAAAGTCCTTCGCCTTGACCGGGTAGAGGATTCAAGGCAAGGGCTTTCCAAAGAACTCAATATTCTCACGAATTGCAATCATCCCTACGGCACCGACCCGGTGGCAGCATGGTAACGTCCTCGCCTGTCTACCCACGGGTCCCGCCTCGGTGGGATTTCGTCCACCAGGGGCCTGGGTGTATGTAATTGTCTTTAATGAGTGTATGCATGGGGTTAAGGCGGATGAAGGAAGCATGTTGACTTGTTCTCGCCCCGTTTATAGAGCTTGAATAAGAAAATACCCCGAGACGACCGTGATCGTGCAGAGAGCGCCACGGCTCACGAGATTAGGGCGAACGTATGTTTCAACCCCTTGGAGGTGGGGGTGTTTCCGTGAAGAGCGTGGATGGCCTCATCCGCAGCTTCATGGGTGTAGCCGGCTGTTCGCTGAGAGCAGGCGTCGGCGCCTTTGGCAACTATTCCCTTTTCTGCGTCCGAAGGTCTCTCACCGCATCAACGACCATACTATGCACTCGATGAAATTCATTTCCGGGACATTGCAAGCGTGGAGAGCGAGAGAATTAATTCACCCGCAATTTCTGTAAATTTGTCCAGAATGCTGGAGCACCCACATGTGCTTAAACGACTCGAATGACTTGTACTTCTTTTGCCTGTGGCCAAGAGCTACGTTTACAATACGATTGCACGGAGTCATTGGATTTGTAGTTAGACTTATGCATTAGTTAGGTTGCGATGATAGCTCAGGTTAATTTGTACCACTTTCATATCGTTTAAAAACTCGAACAGCTTCATATATATATATATATATATATTTATATATATATATATATATATATATATATATACTATATATAATCCGGCCTCAAAGAAGGCCGAAAGCTCAAACTTTCTATCATGTTAGTAACCCACTTGGATTTGGCTTTATATATATATATATATATATATATATATATTTAGTCTCTCTTGAAGAAGGCCTCTGAGAGGGCCGAAAGCTCGAACAATTTACCCTGTGAGTGTTCTTTTAAATGTGTCTATTCTTTTCTATTTTTGTTATATTGTGTCAGCCCATTATATATATATTGTATATATATAATATTTATACTAAATATATATATTTAATATAAACTGTATAATATTTAACATAAAATAAATATATATCATATATATGTGTGTGTGTGTGTGTTATGAGCGTATATGTGCATGCATACTTAAATGAAAGAATTACTAGTTAAAACGATTGGCACGGTGATTTTCCACGAACAGATAGCTCCTTTACGAAAACCCTTGTAAATCCCTAATTCAAGAAGGCTCCTCGGTAGTCTGTCTTGCGAAGAATCGAACGATCCAGGTTCAAACCCCCAAATCGCCCATGCGATTCTATCTTTTACCCACAACGAGTGTTGCTCCTCTATACTATGACATGCGCCACTGCAGCGGTATTTCTCGTGAATCCAGTGTTACGTCTCATTCAGTTGTCGTGTGCCTATTATCACCGGAGAGTTCCCCTGCCTCCCTCCCTCCGTTCCCTCACGCAGCTAGCGTCTCTCGTGCGTAGATGACCTCTCGTGCGTAGATGGCCTCTTGTGGGTAGATTGGAACGAAGCACGCAATCGGGGAGAGAGCGCCCATTGTTTGGGGATTGGCCCATTGTTGGGGGAGGGGACGATGGATCCCTCCCTCCCTTCTCTCCCTCGGGAGTGGACAGCCCTCGCCGCCCGGCACACTTGTCGCCGAGGCGCGTGGGCCGCACCGCTCATCATCCCTCGACGGGGGCCGCCCCGCCCATCTACCCTTGATCCAGCGCAACTGTCCACCCAGCCGGAAACAATTGCCGACGCAAGTGGGCCGCCAGAGTCCCCACTCTACAGAGGATGAGGTTTTCCTCGAGGGGTGAGGGATTGGGGACACGTAATTACTTCCCGTCCACCCCGACAGGGGGCAGGGGGTCGCCGTCCCCCTCCGGATGGGTGAATGGAGTCCCCGGAATTCATTGCGCGGAGATGGATGTTCCAGGCAAAGTTCTCGCTCGGGGTCTGGAGCTTATGGCTCTAATTCATATTCGATTATCGCGGGTGACATCGCGAGTGCTCGCGGTCCTTAGGACGTCCAGCGGAAGGAATCCTGATTCAAGGTCCTTTTGGACACTCCACTTCCTCTTTTTCCCTCTCCGTCTCTCGCCCACCGACGCATCTTCTCGCAGACCGAGAGGAATCATCACGATTGTGGGTGAGCCACTCGACTTGCATTCACCCAATGGGTACTTGTAAAGGCGTGCGTCGCCTCCTATTGTATCCCAAACCAGGCTATCCAATGATAAGGACGTGGTCGTCCATCCGGCGATGCCCCACGCGAAACGGATAGCTTTTGTCACGACTTCTTCTTTAATGTCACGTGAAAGTGTCCCAATTTCATCCTCATGAAAATACCTCGTAGGTCTTCATGTCCTTAGTACTTCGCCCGTCTTGACATTATCCTACGCGTAGTTTCGTGGTGATATGAGAGTGACCATGGCGGCCTGCGAGGCAACAAGGCGCACTTCCGCAATGGCGAGCCAACTTTGTTCGGAGCGCAGAGGGCGGCGGCAAGTGCGAAGCGGAGTGCCGGCTCTGTCTCCAAGGAGTACGAATAAGAATGAAGGATATTTCGGGAAATTTATATTAAATAGGCGTTTAAAAATGAAATTTCCCGTTGGTATACCGTACGATATGTATAGTGATGCTTCATTGATGTTGGTTTTCTCATTTATCAATGGATTCATTAATTAATATATATTTTAGTTAGTATGCAAGAGAAATGTATGCAGATTGTATGTATCTTGTATGTAGATTCGATCAATGCTATTTTCGTCGGATTACGAAACAACTTACTTCTTTTAAATATTATGGTATATTATACATAATTTTAGATGATTATAATTGTTAAGGAGTACTCAGAGATGAAGAGGGACCTGATATAGAGTAGGATGATGGATTTTGTGTTTTGTTAGGAGTAATAAAATATTTGTTTGGTAGTTGTGTCCATCCAAAAACCTACCTTAACCGGTAGATTACCTTAAAAAAAATAGTTAAGGTAACCCAAAATTACCATCCCCATACGTTGAGACGAGGCAAATGACTGGACTAACCGTAAACGTTAGGGAGAGCATTATCCTTTTGCGCAAACATAAAGGGAGTAAATCATGAATTCTGCGCGTGCATGCATTGACCTGCGTAGGTCTGCGTACATATTAAGTCAGTGGAAGCTTCCACAAGGCCGAGTCGGAAATGAATGTTGGGTCGTCAGCCAGTCCATCATAATGCAGCAATTTCAAATTGTAAAAATCATCGACCTTGACTGGGATTTGAATATGGACCCCGATTCTTCTACGAATGCCTGCGACATTCTATGCACTCTTTTTCGCCATAGTATCTTGTTCCTTTAATGACCCCAAAATGTCGGAGTTCAACAGGACGGTTCGATGGCTTAACTGACTAAAGACCTCGGCCGGATATCGAGAAATCCGGGTTCGAGCCCAGGTCAAGGCAAAAGATTTAAATTTCACTTTGAATCTTTCGCATGAAAATGCGCGTGTAGCGAATGACCCCATGAGGTCGCTGTCTCCCTCGCATAGCATCTTCCTCAGTTTCTTAGACCATCTTTGAGTGATATCATCATATTCCTTAATCATTATTATTTTATTTTCCACAGTTGTGAGATTGTGTGTGGAGAGGGATGGAAAAGGAGGAGTGGGCAGAGAGGAAGGCGATCGAGGAAGTCCTAGGGGAGGTGAGAGGGAGTAGATGGGGTTGTTGATTGGAGAAATCTAAGGGAGGCAAGAGAGGTGGAGTGGGAGCATTGGGATTGGCAGTTGGAGGCTTAAGAGGGAGGCTTATATGGAGAGGAGGTTAGGCACAAGGGAGGAAGGGGCAGGAATAGACGCAAGAATATTGGAC
Source organism: Hetaerina americana (assembly GCF_022747635.1). Lineage (NCBI taxonomy): Eukaryota > Metazoa > Arthropoda > Insecta > Odonata > Calopterygidae > Hetaerina > Hetaerina americana. The sequence continues at coordinate 91,029,418 of NW_027287205.1, read as the reverse complement.
GCAATGAATGGCGGAAGGAAGAATGCGGCAAGGGTGCTTGGGGTAGTGTCCGAAGTCAGCTTGTGCGTTGTGGGTGGGGCGAGGAGGGAATGTAGGGATGTTCAGTCTTCGTCAACCCAAATCCTGCCATTGACGGCCGATTACCAAATAATTTATAATAATTAATTGCTATAACTTTATTTATTTATCTATTTCACGGTCTGAGTTTCGTTGTTTTACAACAGCATCGACCCTCACTACTTCTTCGATCTATTTGATTCACGAGGACTCTGCAAACGGGCTGGTGTGTGGAGGAAACTCTCATATTTATATAATGTATGATAACGTAAACGAGCATCAGGTTTTGCAACATTTACTAAATACAATACAACCGGTATTTGTGCTCATTTTATGGCCTGGCGTATTGCATTGAGAAACGGTAACCACCTAACCACGGATGTCGAACCTAATAATGTTTTGAAACTACGCCACCTAGTGCGTGTAAAATTAATGGATTTGGATGCATTTAGCCCAAAGTGTAAATCTAATTTGATTTGTCTGAGTATTTTACAAACAGTATAGAACTTTTCTGAATACATTATGAAATGGAGGTATCACCTTAAGTCGTGAGGATGTGATGGAGCACCTTGCAAAAAATTCACTAATTCATTAGATAAGGTTTCATGGTTTGAATGCAACCATATTATATTGTTGAATTTAAAAAAAACTTCCCACCCAACTGGACATTCGTTAACATTTCAAACATATGTCTCGTATCCTCACTTACACTGCATCTGGCGAGACAAATGCAATTATGAGTTGGGCTCGATGCAAAGGAACGAAGGTAAACTATGAAATATTGGAGCATACTCCGCAAGTGATAGTTTTATTGCAATGTATGCAAGCGGGAATAACCTCCCAATTAAAGCCTAGCATCACATAGAACATAAAATAGTAATTTAAAGAATTAATAACATATCGGAGCTTTTACAAAGAAGCTGTTGATGATGGACACCTTCAAGAAAAGCGCCAAAAAATGACTAATGGAAGCATTCACCCGTTTCAAGTCGTGCAGTATGGCCGAGCAACTTGCCCGTGGAGGCAAGCCGCTCGGCCATCGGGATGGGACACATCCTCCGTGGGGACGGGCGTGGGTTGGAGGGGCCTAAGGTGAAGGGGGAGACTAAATGAATGGAAGGAAAGTACGGATGAAGTCCCAGGGGCGGCGGGAGGGGGAGAGGGACGGACGCGGGAAAGGCGGGATAAGTGGATGTAGGGGGCAGACGGAGGAACGCCGAGAAAGCGATATAGTAGAGGCAGAGATGGAATAGGCATTTCGGATGAAATTAATGGATTTGGAGAGTAAGCAGGGCTGAATGACGAGTGTCTGTGGTATGCAGTTTGGGGTTTCAAGGATTTTTGAGTCGTGCTAATTTGGGATATGGAGTATGGTAGTGGATAATGCCAGGGTCCATTAAAAACGTACCCTAACCCGGCAGTAGAAATAATTAATGCTGCTCAATGGGAGCACCCAAAAACCAAACAATTGAAGGAAAGATGCTTCGGGCACTTAAGGAAAAACGGCGCGAATGATGTTCATGGCAAAAGATTTTACGAAGTACTCCAGAGCATTTATAACTTCTACAAGTTGGCAAGTGCGGTTGCATTCACCTGCGATTAAAAAACGGGCGAGGGTACGAGAACAGCCGCCTGCATTGCTCTGCTCGGCCATGGGAATCACTCTCAAGTGTTCGATGTTTTAACGCGACTGCCGATGCGATTCAGCGGCTCCAAAGTTGTCAATAGAATTCGGCGACGAAAGATATTGGCGCCGGAAGGAAGCAGGCGACTCGGATGCAGGAGATCCGGACATTGAGAGTGGAATGGGAAGTGTGGCATTGGCAGCGAGAAGGGTGGGAGACTGATCGTAATCAGAATTAGGGGAAGCAGAGGAAGGTGGGGAGGATAGTATGCGTGCTTGACATGGAATGGGTGGGGAGAGGTGGAATCGAGAGTACTTCATAGGGCTGGAGAACAGTTTATCATACAATCAGTGTGTGTGCGGATTGTTTAAAGGTTATCTTCTAAGTTCCGTATGTTAGTCGGAGCTGAGAATTAGGGCGGTGTTGGGGACTAAAGGTTCATTGATAGCCCACCCTCGGGCGCTTAGCTACTTCGATATAACATAGTTATAAATTTACGTTTACAATCCTATTCCATTAGCATTTTCTACAAATATGGAATGTATACCGATGAAAAATGAGAGAAAAAAGAATATTTCTCTTTATCTATACCTCATCAAACGCTTACAAATTTAATATTCTAGATACGCTACTAAGCTTATCATAACAAGGTTTTACAAATCTAGCTCCTCCACACTGCACGCGATCCAATTCAGAAATCAATCCAACTTCGTGAGGATCCCCCATAATATACTAGAAACATATTCTAAATGAGGCCTAACCAGCGACAGATAACATTTCTCTGTGACCTTTTCATCACACCTACCAAGTACTCTTCTGATAAACCCTAATAATTTTTTTTTACCTTATCCGAATATTCCCCGTATGTGTCTCACCCAGGAGAGATCGTGAGTGAGGGTAACTCCCAAGTATTTAATTGAGTCTTCACTTTCCATTCCGGTGTTCCCCATGCAGTAGGCGTTCGGGTGGGAATTACTCAGTTTCCAAAAATTCATGGTTAAGCACTTTTGGAAGTTTACATCTGATAAAGTGCCACAAGAACCCTGTATCTGATAAAGGTTATCTTAAGGTTGTCTGATGAAGCTGTTGTGTCCTCAGTATCACGGATGTCACGGTAAACAAATGCATCGTCGGCATATGGACGCATTTTACTAGTATACCTAACAGCTTTAGGCTTCCTTCGTGGAATTGTTTGATGGCCATATCAAAGAGTTTGCATCTTACTAGTGACTACGGAGTCAATGTCTTTAAGATTAAGTAGGAATAAAAGAGATCCGATAACACTTTCCTGGGGAACACCCGTAGTAACTTCGACTGCACTAGAGTGAACTCCATCTATGATTAGTCTTTGTACCCGACCGTTCATTGTTCAACGCGACGTTCTGCTCCATTTGGTTTCATGTCAATTTCGAGCATCGGGTGGCGGAAATGATGAGCTAGAAGACGATCGGTGAGGTACTTGGTGAAATCGCTCTCTGGAAGAAGAAATTTAATGCGTAGACCTTTTTCAAACTGCTGGTTGCTCTTTCGCCTTAATCCGTTTTTGAGTGAACCAACTGCAGACGTCTTTTTCTGAACCTTTCTGGCGTACGCCTGAAATGAGGTCGGATTTTCATTTTAATTTAATTTTATCATTTGCTTTTTCTTTTTAAACTCCCTTAACACTTACCGACATTCCTTTTTTGCATTTACCCCAAATGTCACATATCTTATACAGCCCGGCGGTAGAGATACCATCCTTTGTATTTTTCATCTTGGCGTTGCATATCCTGATGATGACATCGGAGCGGCTTTCAAAATCCGCGTTGCAATATCTTAGGTTCCGCTTTATCTTTTACAAATTTCCTTGGTATGGACTAATGAGCACGTAAAGGTAAGGAATAGATTCCAAGTATCTTCGGTTGCTGTTTTCACGCCCTCCATCTTAAAATTAACAAATTAAATTTCTCTAGCGTATTTTAAGCCATCGTCACCGGTACTTGTAGTTAAATAATCCGTAGAAATATTTACAGTGGCAGCTGGAGCGTTGGACCTGTGAGTAAAAGGGGACGGGTAGGCCCTTAGGTGAGTTAGGTTTGCAGTCAAAAGTGAATCAGGCAGCCAAGGAATTTTACCGTGCGCATTGCGAGAAGTACGGAATGAGGAGAAATCGCAAGAAATCAAAAGTATTGGATGTCTCTACAAATAGGAAAGGCGAAGCAAATAACAAATTAGGTGACAATAAACTATGCAGAGCGGGTGGAGAAGCGTATATAGTACGGGGGAAGTATATTGGAGGGAAATGGAAACTGACAAATATGTGTAGTCGAGGCACTAGAAGAAGAAGATTTGCGTCCGCGGAAGAGGCATTTGCGAGAGGAAGAGATTTAAAAGTGGGTTCTTAGAAATAGACATGACTATTAAAGACTTTAAGGTGGAGCGTAGTTCTATACATATTATTTTTATAAAAAGTGTCAGGAAAAGTTTAGAAAAAATAGATTTATTTTAGATATTGCTAAAATGTCTCAAAATTCTTCAAAATGCATCCCTTCTGGAGCGTTGACACACTTTTGCCCGAGCGGTTTTTCCACGACTCGAAGGTAGGCGGATTTCGGATAGTCCTTGATGTTACGCTTGCAAGCTTCCTATGCGGCACTTAAGGGCCCATGTGCCCTTTGATTGATGGTGGTTTTTACTCCTGATATTAGTAGAATAGTCTTCTGGTGCCAAGTCGGAACTGCAAGGGGGTTGGGGAATCATCGCGATGACGTCGAAGGTCTTTGCAATCAGACACTCGCCTCTGCTCTTAGCCGTCCGTCCAGAGGACCTGCGGGATGACGAGTTGAGCGCATATCTTTCTCATTGCCAAATTATCAGTGATAATTGTGTGTACACCGCCATCTTCTCAGTGCCAATATACAATCTGCGATCATGCGCACACTCAACTGACGCTCTGGATTCAGCACTTCACGCACGCATCAGGAAAAATTGTCACCGTGATACTTTTTGTACCAACCTTGCGCAATGTAGACGTGAGGTTTGGAGTTAGGACAAAAGGGCGAGCGTTGATCGGAGTTTTTGAGAAGCGGAAGAAAGTGAAGAGAGCAATATATCGCCGAGGTTTTAAACCTTTGGGCCCGTGGTAGTATAGAGGACGCTGTGGGGTGACATCCAGAATAGGCAGAAGTAAGTGGGTGGAGGAAATATGGAAAGGCACGCCGCGGTGGAATGGAGAACGCTGAGGAAGAAAGAGAGAGCGGGGTTCGCCGGTCACGTGAAGGCAGGTCGAATTAGAGTAGGAATAGAAAAAGAAATACCAAGTCCCCACAGTACTTTCCGCTTAGGTACCGTCAAAAACCTATCTTTAAACAGGGTAGGGGAAACATATTCATGGAAATAGGACGTGGCCATTGACTCCTCGTTTTTGCTCGCTCCTGAAGCCGAAGATAATATTCAATCTTGCGGCCAGAGAGGAATGAACATGTAATAACGTATACGCATATGTGGGTGCGTGTGTAAATGATCGAGAGGGGGGGGGGTTATTGCGGGGGGAGGTGGTCTACCCTCACGTACTTCGATCCCCGCGGGAGGTCACTCAACCGGATACTGTACCCCTCCCCCCGCGTCCGCCGCCCAGGAAGATGAGAGCGATTGTCGTGCAATTCCCTACTCCGAAGTTTCAAAGGGAAAGAGCTCCAGATTTAATAAACACGAATGTGACTCACCGCCGCCGCTAGCGTGGGTTGGAGGGATCGCATGGGTTCGCACACCGACCACCCTCGCCCCCGACATCACAACGGCGGAGAAGTACGGCGGGCAAAGCGGAAGAACTCTATGCAAACCACGCAAAATTATTTCATTACTTCTTCCAATTTACGACTTCAAATATATATATATAAATATATATATATATGTGTATATATAAATATGTATATATATGCATATATATGAACATATATGTGTAAAATGAATATATATATTATATATATATACATACATATATATATATGTGTATATATATATATATATATATATATATATATATATATGCACATATATATGTATATATATGAATGTATACACATATATATACATCAATTATATAACAAATTACACACATAATCACAAATTATTTAATTAGTAATTATGTCCATCCAAAAACCTACCTTAACCGGTACATTACCTAATAATAATAATATATATTATTTTTGTGGGTCGCGGTAGTCCAGTGGGTAGAGCAATGGACTGCTGACCGGAGGGTCCACGGTTCGATTCCCGGGCAAGGCACTCTGGGCACCTGCAGCTCCACCCAAGCTAAAGTGATTTTTCGGTGGTGATGATTTTCCCTATCCTGTTCCTTCCCTTTCCTCGTTTGCCTAACATTCTCCCCTCAATTAGAGTCTTCAAAATCCCACTGCCGGTCAATACGCCCTTCAGCCACTTTTCCTGCCTCCATAGGATTTCTCCCAACAAACCCCTCTCTTCGCCCACCATACCAATTACTTCCTCATTTGTTTTTTTCTCTGTCCATTTCACCTTCTCCATTCTTCTCCAGATCCACATTTCAAAAGCCTCCAATCTAAGTCTATCCTCTTGCTTCAATGACTACGTTTCCGCGCCGTACATAGCTACCCTCCATATCACAGTTTTCACGAGTCTTTTCTTAATATCCGTACTCAACGTCCCTCTCATCAACTCCCTCCTCCTTGTGAAAGCCTTTTCGCCTAGCGTAATTCTTCTCCTTACGTCCATACTACCTTGACCATGTTGGTCCAAAACACTACCGAGACACGTAAACTGGTCTACCTGCTCTAGTTATTGCCCTCCAATGTTTATGTTTAGCTTAGCCTTTTTCTTTCTAGAAAATCGCATTACCTTTGTTTTATTAATACTTATTCTCATCCCATACCTGTCGCACTGAATTTCCAATCCACTCAGCAATGCTTGCAACCTCTTGGCTGACTGACAAACTAAAGCTTGGTCATCATCAAACCTAACTGATTTTACGAATTCCCCGCCCACTTTCATTCCTTCCTCCAGTTCTTCCCATGCCTCTGAAATAATTTCCTCTACATATAGGTTGAACAGCAATGGCGATGATGGGCAACCCTGCCTTATACTGCTTCCTAACACTGCCCATCCTCACACTCGCACCTGAGCAGTCTGAGACATGTGCAGGTTGTGGATTAGCCTCCTTTCCCTCCAATCTATTCCTATTTTCTGCAATATACTCAGTAGTTTTTCCCAATTCACTCTATCAATCGCTTTTTCGAAATCTACGAAACAGGCAAATACCACCTGGTTGTATTCTAAATTCCTCTCGATTGATAATCTCATTACTGCAATGGCATCACGCGTTCCGCTCCCCTTCCTAAAACAAAACTGATCATCCCTTAAGTAATCATTTTCCCTACTCTCCATCCTTTTCTTTATGATCTTGAGGACAACTTTAGCTGCGTGGGATATCAAACTTATTGTCCTGTAGTCCTCACAAGATGTAGCCTTTACCTTTTTCGGAATAGGAACTAAAACTGATCTCAAAAAGTCTTCCGGCCAGATTCTTTCCTCATAAATAATACGAATCAGCCCATATAGCCAGCCTCTCCCTCCCACATTTTCCTAAACATTTCAGTAGTTCTGTAGGAATGTTATCCACCCCAACGGCCTTATTTAGTTTCATCTCCCTTAATGCCCTTCCTATCTCATCGTCAAGTATGCCTAGATCTCAGCTATTATTCTCTACCTTATGTTCCTTTTCTAGGTATAGATTTGTTGGTCTAAGATCTTTACTATACAGTTTTTCTATATATTCTTTCCATTTATCTTCCATCTTGCCGGATCAACTACTATCTTACCTTGTCTAAAGCAAGTGTTGGTGATGACTAACCCCTGTCTCCTGCAGAACTCAACTGCTTTCTCCCCGCGGTCATTCCTCGTGCCTAAACCGTAGTCCCCCACCTCATCACCATCTCTTCCTTCGCCTACCGTCGCATTCCAATCCCCCATCACTATCAAATGTTTCCCTGAAGGAACACACGCGATTATGTCCTCTAATTGATCGTATATCCTATCGACCTCTTCCTCCGTATGCTTGCTCGGTTACATGTATACCTGAATATTAACCAAGTTTGTCGGTTCTGCTTTTATCTCTACTATTAATAATCTATCCGTTACCTGCTCTAGGTTGACTACGCTTCTTCCTACCTCTTTATCTGACACAATGGCAACCCCTCGTCGGCTCTTGTCCTCGCCGTTGTATATTATTCTTTAATTATCACTCTAGTAATCCCCTCTATCCTTCCATCTCACCTCGCATAAACCTAAAATATCCATATTTCCCCTTTCCATCTCTCACTTAACATTCTCCAATTTCCTTGACCTCAACATTGTCCTAACATTTCACGTTCCTATTCTAACTAATTTGGTCTTCTTCTCTTGCGTCTTCTGTCCTGCTGCCGCTGGTTTTCTCTTGCAAGGGTTTCGTGGGATGACGACCGCGGAAGCCTTGCTTCCCCCGCTGCCGGGCACGACACACGGCCGATTGGGCCGAGCCCCGTGGTTGCCAGGACTCAAAATCTCTGTATTGTCCATCATTTAAATCTTGGGAATGATAATTGAGGTGGTTTCCAGTTGCCTTCCTCAATAGTGTTTTTAACGTGACACCATCACTTACTGGCCGCCCCACTGGGGTCAGGCGCCATTGCAGCCGCCTCACTGAGGAACAGACACTGCGTGGAATACCTTTCACTGTCTCCGAACTTTCGATCTATCTGGCATGGGTGACCCTACCAGGAGCAATTATTATTAATCCCGCCAGCACAGCTCTAGGGGCCATTGGAACTCACAATCCCTACCACCACGTCAAGGTTGTAGTCCGGGGAGGGGATATATATATATATATATATATATATATATATATATATATATATATATATATATATATATATATATATATATATATTATATATATATTAAATATATTATATATATTATATATATATATATATTATATATTATATATATTATATATATATATATATAATGGCTACACGTGGTTATGTGCTTGGGCGCCGCAGGTGGGCAGCTCGGGGAAGAAGCTCTCTGTGCCTTTCGTCCCTCTTTCTATCTCGCGCCATTGCTCTCTCCGCGAATCTCCTTAATGCTAGTCGCACAATCGATGTCTGAGATTCAACTAAGGAGAACTAGTATCATACTCTTGATTTTTAATGGCTGCCTGCTTTCCTACTCTAGAAGAGTTCCAACCAAGGGTGTACCTGTAATTCACCGTTCAAGAGCATCATCGCGTGTTGGGGTTTGTTTTGAAGCAGCCCTCTAATCATATTCCTTTCCCTCTCCGTTCCTCTTCTCACCGTTCCCTCCGCCGACATTCCCCGCTGCTTGCTTCTCCTAGCTCTCCTCCCAGGCGTCCCTCTACACTTCTTCCCTCTGCCCGTGGCCCTCGCTGACCTATAGTGACTCAGGATGTTCTCAATTCATTTCCCTCTCATTCCTTGGCTCTCGCGTCAGAAGTTGAGAGCCGTCGCTCGCTTGTGGATCGCATGCTACAGGTTGCCGTAATTGGCGCCTCCCCCCCTTCGAGTGTTAGCAGATTAACGGTCAAATATGCTGAAATCCTGGATAAAAACGTTTAAGAAGATTACTGCCGTGGAAATTGGAGCCGGGCAATTTCCGAGTGTCCCGCGGTCCTTTATGGCGTGCATTCTACGTAGTTCTGCTAATCCCGGCTCTTGTCTTTCCCGTTGAAGATGATGTACCCGACCGAATCCCGGTCTCTCGGGAGCGCTATAAATGATCCTTAAGAGCGTCTGCAGTCAATTAAATTATGGGACGACTTAAAGGTGATACAATCAAAATCGAAAGAAAGTTGCTGTCGCCCTTTGTCCAAAAGGGAGTGTTTCGTTAACATGTGAGTCGGATGTTTTGAAAATATACGACCAATTTATAAATGAATTCCAAATACGAGGGGTGATGGTCGAATTTTAATTATTATTAATAAAATAATGGAGATAGCAGCATAATTTTTGTTTATTATTCTTAAGACTCTCTTTAAGGTCAACATTCCAAGCTATACATATCATCATATCGTTTCTTGATCTTTCGAAGCCCGTCATTGTAGACGTCAGCGGGTCGCATCGAAAACCATTGTTTTACCTCTTGAATGATGTCATTTTAGTTCTGAAACCTCTGACCACGCAGTATTTTTTTTTGGATCCAAAAATTTGGAGAAAGTCACTCGGGGCGAGATGGAGGGGCATGAATGGGGGGTGGGGTAAAATTTAAAGGCCACAAATCGTTGTAAATGGTTGCACTTCCGTTGAATATGAGAGTAAAGTCTTCTTCCCCTTTGTTCACCGTGGCAGCGTCGTCCGTGAGGGATGGTCTCCCACTTCTTTAGTCATCGTTCGTGGATATGGACTGTTATCGAATAATGATGGGCTTCTCATTTCCCTAAACGGCCGTCATTTCACTTTGTATTTGTTGGGCACTGGAACCTTTCAAATGAAGGAACTCAATCACACTTCCAGGCCTCCAGCGAGCTACTTCAATCGAGGGCTTCCTGAAACAAAACAAATCAACAGCGAAATCTGTTATCCACGACATTAGGTGTATTACCATCAATTAATATACAGAATAAATTTCAACCCGATATATCGAGTATTTCTTAGTAATAATTACTTAAAAATGATAAACTTACGTATGCACATATTCACCAAGCGTGCGAATTCACGAGAAATATATATTTCTTTTCGTTCAGTTTCTTATCCAGTCCTGGAAACTGAATCGCCAAAGGATATTCATTCGCCAATCTGTGTCTGTGACCCATGAAAGTACTTTCATATTTTATTTATCAAATAATTTTGACAAATATCCTTAAATCTGCTGCAAGGAGCGCTTCTGTAAATATTAATGTTTCCTCGAATTCGTTCATCGTATGAGTGTGACTTGAATAATTATTTTTTTAATTTCCGTTAAGTAGATCCCAGTTCCAGTGAATTTGATATGGGATGGGATTAAAAATATCTATCCCATCCTTCTAAATTATTAGGTTGATAGAAACTAAACTGCTGCTGTTATTCCACGTGCTATAGGTTCATGAGATTTTATGCTTCCAAATAATTTTTTTTTTGAAATCGATGTTTGCATTTAATATTTTTTTAACCTGTGTTTTTTTTCGTATTTTCCATCTTGAGCTAAAAACTGACTGGGCTGAGTATGACTCCTCGCCCAGAAACGAAATGATGAATTGCGCCGGCGCCTCTGGTCAATCTCAAAAGGGTCGATGAGAAAAGTGACCGGGTTCATTTAAAATGACTGCCCGCACGCCTAAAATATCCCGAAGGGTCTACATCCTATGATGGATTAAGAAATAAGCAGTAATACTGTATGTTTAATGGTATTCAATTCAGCCATGAAGTGATCACTGTACAATTCCCAATCAACATGAGATCCCTTGTCAAATGTCAATGAGTGCGGCCCATCTAATGAGAATGTCTTTTGTTTCTTTTTGGGCACATCGCTTCGCCTGCCAGGTGCGCCCCACCTATGTGGCCCAACAGTCTCACCGGCGGGTAAGTTACAAACTCCCTCTTTCTAATTAAGAGCAAGCTTAATTAATGGCATTTGTATTTGATATATTAATAAATGCAAAATGGTGTTAGTCACTGTGTCCGATGGCATAAAAACGCCATTCTGGTGAATGCGTTTATTTCAATGGCATGATTAATTGTGGCGTGACGTTGAGCACTAGATGTGTGACGACACTGGAAACACCAGTGCGTGACGGCGCGCCTCCTCTCCCCTTTCAAGGCCTTTCGCTTTGCACGCATTAAGCTCTCAACTCCTTACTTGAGGCCTTTCATGAGGCTCGCCTTCCTCCTCCCCCGCCCCACCTCCCCACATCTCTGTTCTCTCGTATTCTCTTCCCCTCTTCCGATTCTCCACACCACTCCCCCCCCCTTCCCCCCTTCTCCATTGTCCCCTGCACCCAGAAGTTTCGGAATCATGCATTGCAAAGTCGTGTCAACATCAATGACCGCTATCATCACCATTGGCTGCAGATCAAGCGTGTTTTCGAATAATGTGCCCTGCTGCGACACTCGCACGACACGTCGGTGCGTGCGCTGAACGAACCAAAATACATCATTGTCTCATTCCAACATGCTTGCCTTGCCTCCTTTGCTGTTACACGCACACTCATCTTCATTCCTCCCTCTGGCTCGCTGAATACACACCGGCCTCATTCTGTGCATCACAGTCTTCACTATTCTTCGGTCACTTCAGCGTCAGTCTTCTGCGCTCGTATTTCTCGCACTTTCCTTTCATTTCCTCCCACGCAACCTTCCCTTTCCCTCCCGCCACTTCCCCATTTCTCCTCTTCCTTCCGATTATTCTAAATCCTACAAACACCCTACTTTGTCAACTTGCCTCAATTACAAGCTTTGAAAGCCGTGCTCAACTACGATTCATTCTAAAGTTATCGCTTATCTTTTCTTTGACATATATTTCAAGATTCTCAGCATCGAACCGTCCTTTTCTTGTAAAGCCTCTTCCCCATGCGTCACTCTCTTCTGATGTCTCGAGTACCGTTTAGATTTTTCGTGGTCAATTTGCATATTGATATGTTTTGTTCTATATTTTCGTACCCCAGAAATATTTTAAGCTGGCCTTTGAGTGGGCTGCCCTGCTTCCACACGCCTGAAGACGAAGGGTCGGTTACCCGAAGCACCGTTTGGGGGCGATAAGCGGAGACCGCAGCATTGGATTTCGTCGTGCGGTTGACAGAGTGAGGCATTAATATCGTCATGGCTCATGATTACGGCCTTTTCTTCATTCATTGAAGGGTTGAGTAATTTGATCGCCACGTGGACATTAAGGGGAGGAATGTCATCCCTTCGTAGGTGACCAATGCCGGCGCTTCGGGCAAATCACGCTCTTCACGACACTTCCTTTAGTTGGTGGGCCAGAAACGTGATTTTGAGTAGTTTCAAGGAATAGACTCCCTTTTGCACTTATTTCCTCCCCTCCTGCCTTCGTGTCCTTTCACCCCTTTCGCTTTTTCTCTCCCGATCTTTCATTTCATGGTCCATAACCACGAATGCACGACTCAACCTTTCGGTCCTTCCTTCGTCAAACCATTTTCTTCGCCACTCGTTCGCTTATGACTCCGACCCTTCGACCGCAATCTCAGCATTACCGGCCCAGCGGAGCACACGCCCCAAACACTCCTTTGCCCTGTGCATTCCCCTCATGCATCTACACAATTCCCCGCTAGCCGCCGCGAGGGCCATACGCCCTTGCGGCGGTCATCACCCATTTTAGGTCACCACCCGTAAAAGAGAATAATACCACATGCAAAACTAACAGATTCATGCCAATCTACACCCACAGGGGCGAAAGCGATATTCATGCGAAAAATGTTTTAACTAACACGCGTACGAATAAATATAAGATCAACTAACATACCCATGCAACTACTAATGAACATCATCTCTACGCAATATGAGAAACCAATTTGCACTTCTCATGATGACCAACTTCCACGACATCTCTCCTGAATCTGTTGAATATCTCTACCCTACGTTAAATCTTATCCTGACTTGTAAATAGAATTTCTTTAATATCTCTTAAATGAGTTTGGTTTCTTAATATGAGGATTCTTAATTGTCCGGGAAAATAACGAGTATTTGTATCTATCTGTACTGGTGTCTCCCTTATCTTATATTTGTGGTCTGATCCACCTAAATAGCGTGAGGCCATTATAATTCGTTCAGGGTCATTGTTAAACTCGTATTTTCTGAGCCTTTCTTTAAGTCTTAAGCCTCACTTATTCTCTCCGCACTTCAAGTGGTTCCCAGCCTAAATCCCCCAAGAGATCTGTCACACTTGTGTTCCTATCATAACAATTTTTAACGAATCTAGCGGATTTTCTTTGGACTTTATCTAATTCTTTTTGCCAAATTTTCTCCCAAGGATCCGAAATATTTGCGGCATATTCCAAATGAGGCCTTACTAGAGAAAAATAACACTTCTATTTTACTTTCTCATTACATTCCCCACCACCCATTCAATGAAGCCAAGTATCTTTAAAGTGGATTCGAATATTGTCCTGATATGTGCTTCCCATGAAAGGCGTGGTGTTAGAACTACTACCAAAATATTTGACCGCGATCTGTGTGGGTCCTTATTTCCCTTTGTACCACCGTATCGTCTGCAAGTAATCAAACGTTGCAACTAACGCATGAGCTTAAGTCATTTATGCATGTTAAGAATAATTTATTATTTTAGTTCCCCGCAAGCCACCGCTAGGGTGTGTGGCAAAGGGTGAATACACATCAGACTAATTTTGCGTCGAATATTTTCACCCCTACCGCGGCCGGACATCTTTATTCTGACCCCTTATCGTTCGTGGAAAAAATTCCATCTTAAATCTATCTGTTTTACACTTAATCTCTCTGATTTTATTGACATGATCACTCCTACCATGGTACGATGGGGATACGTTTCAAACGTTACTGCTAAAGAGACATCCGATCAATTAATGCAAAAGCTTCAATCTGTAATTTAACCTATGCTCCGTGAGTTATCATCCCCAGCCTAGCTGCTCTGATATTTTGGATACGCTACTAAGTCTATCATAACAACGTTTTACAAATCCAGCTCCTCCACACTGCACGCGATCCAATTCGGCAATCAATCCAACTTCGTGAGGATCCCATATAATTAAAGCATATGCTAAATGAGGCCTAACCAACGACCGATAACATTTCTCTGTGACCTTTTCATCACATTTTTCAAGTACTCTTCCAAAAAATCCTAAATTTTTGTTAGCTTGTCCACATATATTCCCCATAGTACGTGTTTCACCCAGGAGAGGTCGTGAGTGAGGGTAACGCCTAGGTATTTAATTGAGGCTACACATTCCATTTCGTTGTTCCCAATGCGGTTGGCGTTCGGGAGGGAATTCCTATTTTTCCAAAAATTCATGACTGCGTCCTTTTTTAAGTTTAATTCTTATTGCCAAGTGTCGCACCAGCGTTGTATAGCGTTAAGGGCATCTGACAAAGTTGCTCTGTCCTCAGGATTACGGGTACCATGGTAAACTATTGCATCATTGGAAAATAAACATATCTTACCAGTGACTACAAAGTCAATGTCGTTAACGTGAAGTCGGAATACAAGAGGTCCGATAACGCTTCCCTGTGGAACTCCAGAAGCAACTATAACTGCATTTGATCCAACTCTATCTATCACTTCTCTTTGAACCCGACCATTCAAAATGTCTTCAATCCAACCGAGGATATTCTTATCCATGCCATATGCTTCTAGCTTTGTGAGCAGTTTACTATGAGGTACATTGTTGAAGACATTCTCAAAATCTAGAGAAATCGCGTCCATTGGAGCATTGCTCTTTCCCGAAGTAAGGATATCATGAACAAAAAGCGCAAGTTGTGTTAGTTGATCAGGGATATTAGATGAGCATACTATTGTAACTTTTAGTGATGAGGAATGAGTTCAAATGCTGTGTGAATGCCAAGTTTCCGAAAGGAGTTGATGTTGCTCCCTCGCCCCCTCCAAGATGGCAAGCCACTCCGCCCACCGCTAAAGGCCCCGTCTCCCCATTAGCCGTAATTGAGCGCATCCCGGCCGCGCTGTACTCTCGACCGGAGACGCCCTGCATTCACCCATCTCGTAAGTACGAATGGGGGGGTGGGGGCGGATGGCGTGGGGGGGGTTGTATCTGGTTCCCTGCGGAGTGATGACCCCCGTGGCCATTTATCGCCCGAGGATTTAGACGCGGCTTATGAACAACAGAGGGTTTGGGGGGAGGGGGGGGGCGTTGGCTGCACCCGCGATCTGGGCCGCCGTACCTGGGGTTCATTAGAGTGAGAGCGGGCGGATTCACCCCCGGGGGGAAGGGAGCGCGCCTATCTCAAACCGGCCATCTCCGAATCCTCCTCCCATCCCCCCGTAATCAATTTATCTGCGCGCGCCACCCCCGCGTGCATCCCGCGACCCCCTGCGCTAATGGCCAGCGCGTACCTGCTTGCCTCTATGGTTCTCCCAAGCCCTTTGACGGCCCCCGCGGAACGCCCCCCTCTCCCCCCCCGGTAATCCCGAGTGCGCCCCGCATCTAGGCATCCATTGTTGTGATCTCCTCCTCCCGCTTCGACCTTCGGCACTTTGTTGCCGGCGGGCCGCCAATGCGGGGGGGAGGGGTGAAGCACACATGTGTGATCCCCTACTTTATAGCGCCACCCTCGACCAGGGGTGGCCCTCCCCAGGGTACGTACGCCTAAACACGCCCCTTAAATCCCCTTTTCCGCATCTCTACCTCCCGCCTGCTTGCTTTCCTTTCACGATAATCACCATAAAACTTTTTGAAGCAGTCAGAACGAAAACTGAGCAACCCCACCCCTCCTCCGATAATCTGTTTCCTCCCCTCCCCACCTGTCGGTTCCGCGCCCCCACCCCTGACGAGATGGCAAATCGCCTCTTTCGAGTCGACTTTGCTAATGAGGGGTGGCCGTCGTTCAGGAATCAGGGGAGGGCATCGTGCCCTTCTCATCAGTGGGCCCTTCTCCTGGGGAAGGGATCCAGCGGCCCCTGCCGCCGCACGGGGCGGGGCCAACCCGCTTTGCCCCGTCTCGTGGATTCCTGGGCGCATGTTTCCCCACGCCGGGTTCCCCCGTCGAAGACACTAGTCGGCCGAGTTTTTCCCTGATATGTTCGAGCGGGGATGTGTGTCTTGTCCATGACTGGAGCCGCAGAGAGAGGGAAGATTGGATGCGTTGAGGGAAATAGGTCCGGAGTGGGAGAGTGATGAAAATGGATCGGATATGTGGAAG
This sequence comes from Hetaerina americana, assembly GCF_022747635.1. Taxonomy (NCBI): domain Eukaryota; kingdom Metazoa; phylum Arthropoda; class Insecta; order Odonata; family Calopterygidae; genus Hetaerina; species Hetaerina americana. Next base: position 91,012,890 of record NW_027287205.1, on the reverse strand, counting down.
AGGTTCAAAGATGCTAGCGGGATAAGTCTGAATGTTACACTTTTAATTCAAAACTCTGAAAAGGAGATGAGGGGACGACCTCGGTTAGACAGACAGGTTGAGAATGGCGACGAAAGCAGTCTTCGCGAGGGTACGCGTGATCGGGGAGAGGGAAGAAGAGTTAATGGCAAAGGTCAAAGGGCAAGGAATGCCTGGAGAGATTATCCGGCGGAACATTGCAACCGCTGATGACATTTGTGGTAATGTCCACATGCCATCTGATCCGAATATCCTTCGTGTGCGAATCCTGGAAGTCGGCAGCAGAAGGGAAAACAAGATTTCCGGCGATGGAATTTACGCGCGTGTAACAGGAGAGTGATGAAGATTACGAATCAAAGGTTTAGTGTTGCATGGGAGAGAGAGGCCACTTGCCAGCCGGCACTTGTCGGGTCCGTGACGCTCGGCCCATTCAGACATCCAGGAAGACGTGACGATCGCCGAAATACGCGGATTTTTAATTCAACCAAGTGCCTCGATTCTTTGGCCAAGGGATGACGTCGCATCTATTTCATCCAGGAAACTTCAAAATAATATTTCAATTAAGATTCATATGTTGGCATTGAAAATAACACTTGATCGCCTGCCGCTGTTTGAAGTATAATTGCTGATTTTATTTTCGCCCAGGTTTTTTAGCCCTGTGTTTAGAATCTTGCTTTTACTAGTGGGCAAATATTCTTTGTCGATCTATCTGGTTTAAATTCAATGTAAACGGAAGCAAATGAAACATATCCACCCATCGAGGGTGAATGTCAGACGGTGACAGGCCGAGGCCTTGATGCGAATGCGGTAGTTCTACGTATGTTCATAATGCAATCGCCGATAGCAACGGGATTTTAAGCATGCCACCAGCCCGGCGAGGCCCCGCTCTCTAACGGTTTTTGCTTGCATTCAATTTCTGTTGGCACATCAAAAAGTGAAACAGTGCCTTTTGCAATTGAATGGAAACTTTAAATCGAAAAGGCATTATTAAATTTGAGGGACGCAATCTTTTCTTTTATCGAATATTGTATGTACATAGAAAATGGTGAGTGTAATTAATAATAGTCGTCACCATTTCGATCAAAGCACGAAAGACACACACATCGACATCGACATAAATGCCCTACGATCCAACGGAAAGGTGGTTGGCAGGGGGTGTAAGCACTAGATGGGAAGGACAAGCGTAGATATGGGAGAGGAAGGGAAATTAGAAAAATATTTATCAGCAAATTTATCAAATAATGTGTAAATTTCAAGATAATTTGGAGGAAGACTCAATTTAAAAAAGGGCCAATAAACCAATTAAATTAGCTATTTAATTTAATTTACAAGTAAATTAGTTATTTGTAATACTTTTTATACGAAATATTTGTGAATATTCAGCAATAATGCTGGAGAAATTATTTTCAGATTTTAACTTACCGGTTAACGTTTAACAGGTTTTCATTGCATCCCTCCATGAAGAGCGCTCACGTTTGATTTGCGTGGACAACTCCCCCGCCGCCTAGATCCTTTCTCTTCAAGAGATCTTCATCATTTTCCCTACCCCACCCCGATCATGCCCCCTCCCTCCCCCACGCCGCCCCTGGAGAGACAGGGCCCCACGCTTAATTAGTGCGGCGCACTCGCGATGCTTGTTTGTTTCCGGATTTTCTACGGCGTCCCTTCAGAGCGCGCCACCTGCGCATGGGATGGCGCGGTTCCCACATATAATGGGCAAAGGGGGGGCTGGAGGGACCGAGAGGAAATAATGAGAGGGGCTCCTTGTCTTCACGAGTGGAAGATATTTGAAAGAGTGGAGGGGTCGGTAATCTTCCAGCGCTCCAGTTATTTTCTTGTTTCCTCCCGGGAATCCTCCCCGGCGCCCGCCCCTCCACCCTTGCGGGTGGACACCACTCCCCTTTCACCGCAATCTCCAGTTACCATTCTAGCGCGCGCACACATTTCAAAACCTTACCCTCCAAATCTCCTTCCCTTTCCTCGCGAGAGCCCTTCGTCCACATTTCCTCCTCGCGTGCGTATTTAACGCCACTTTTTACGTCGGGCATCCGAAACGGGCATGCTTGCAATGACCCACCCCACTCGTCTAACCGTCCAGGACCAGCCGCGGAATGGTACGCAAAGCCAACTCGAACTGCTTCTTCGCCCCCCTTTGTGCGCGGAGGGCTCGTCGGCTCCCGATGGCAATGTTGAGGGAATGCCTTCCTGCATCAGGATCATTTCAAATGAGTCTTCCTTACAAAAAGAAATTGACATTTTTACTCGGCGTCAAAAACGCTATCCCCCTCTCTCTGCTTCATCATCAGACAAATTGACCATTCCTTAAATTCTCTTCCTTCGTTCAAAAAATGGGCCCACAGGAGAGGTTGGAGGGGTTGCTGTGAAAGGAAAGTCTTTTCAAGGTTGCCCATGAGAAGATTGGCGGGTGATGGCGCAATCCTCGTTCCCATCGCTGTGCCTTTGGTTGGTGAAAAGAAACAATTATGAAACGAAAATGTATTTTTGTCTTGGCGAAAGTGGCTGGATTGAGGAGAAATTCTAAAGAGATTACTTCGGTGGGGGAGTTGAAACTGGAGAATATAGGGCGACAGGGGATGTTTGGTCTGTATATTTTCGGGAGGAGATAAACTTGGGGTGTTCTAGGGTATAGAAATAGGAGTGAGGATATGTCTTGGGAGGTGAGGCCTTCTTCTGGTCCAAATTGAAGTAGGAAAGACCGAATTTCCGTTTGGAAAGTTGGTGCCGGGTTGTTGGTAAAATAGGTACATGTATCATTGAGGTGGCCTAGGGTTATGGAAACGCAATCATTGGTGTTTAAAATATATAAGTATATTTATCCATACGTATATTCATATTTGTATACATGTATATTCCCCTTCCCGGGCTACAACCTTGACGTGGTGGAAGTGCTTGTGAGTTCCAATGGCCCCTAGAGCTGTACTGACGGGAGTAATAATAATTTCTACTGGTAGGGTCACCCATGCCAGATAGGTCGAAGGTAAGGAGCCAGACGAAAGGTAGTCCACGCAGCGTCTGTTCCTCAGTGAGGCGGCTGCAATGGCGTCTGACCCCAGTGGGATGGCCAGTAAGTGATGGTGTCACGTTAAAAACACTATTGAGGAAGGTAATGGGAAACCACCTCAATTATCATTCCCAAGATTAACATGATGGACAGAGAATAACAGAGAATATGAGTATATGAGATGAATACAGAGAATATGAGTCCTGGCAACTGCGAGAAATAAAATTTGAATGAGACAAACCTTAATCTTTTCCTGCGTCAATAATGTGCTCCTGTGATCTTAAAATATTTCCAAAAGCACCATTGAAGACCTTATGCTATGCCACCTACTCTATTAATGGACACTGGCAGGACATGTGTACACGAATTGCACCATGATGTAATAAATTAAAATGAAATAGGCACGTACTTTGTACTTCATTACACCTAAATTGAGTGTTTTCACTGTTAAATAATATGCAAGCATTTTCGTAGGAAATGTCAGTCTCACTAGTATTTAGTCTTGTAGTTATACGAGTAAATGATCAAATGTAAAGTGTTGGTTGTGCTAGAGAGCTCACATTTCATTTCGCGGTCGGTTTTCAAAAGACGGAGCTTCGAATGTTGCAAGCTTCCAAGAAATCAACTAAATTAGTGCAGTTTCTCCATTTAATCATGTATTAATATTTGCTGTTAATAAAGTGTGAGCAATAGCAGAAGATAGGGACGTCGTGCGGAGGGAATGAGAGTGGGGGTATTTGTATTTAGACATTCGTTCGCTGGAATGTTGATAATTTTTTCAGGGTGTCCTTTTGGGCGGAGTGCTGAGGTTCAGCAGTGCGAGTGTCTTCTGTGCCCGCAAGAAACTCACCGCCGACAGGTCAACCACATTTGATGGTAATAATTAATTCCCGGATCTTGCCCGTCTCGCAGCGGGGAGGCGCCCGGCCATTGTGCGGGGGCGCCCAATCGCGTCACCGTCCTTGCTTGACGCCGGCGTGCGCAGGGGATGAACCTCCGGTTTTCATCTCTTTCCTTCCGTTCGAAGGGGCGGCGCAGTCTCCTTTTAATAAGCGACCTCTTCCGCCTCGCCTGCCTCCCCTAATATCCACCCCCACTTGGGGCGCGCCATCCCCAACCAGGGGAGCATGCGAGGCCCACCCCTTCCCTCGCTTCCCACCCCCACCAAATCCCCCATCAACTGCCAGTCCCCCCCCCGCCAACCCCCGTGGCGATTATTATTGGACGGGACCCCTGCCCCGCCTCTTCACCCCCGCCCCGACCAAAGCCTCCACCCACGCGGCTCCGGGCGTAATGACGCGTCCACGGCTTTGTTGCGCTGGGAGAGAAGTCAACTGTTTCTCAAATATTTGCCGAGGACTCCGCGGGGCTCATGGAAGGGAAGGTGAGGGCCCGTCTTCTGTTTGCGCGGAGGGGTTGAATGCGGCGGAGGGTGAGGGGGAGATGGGAGGCAATCAGGGCAAGAGGGTGGGTTCGGGGACGAACAGGGGTGGAGTGCATTGGAACAAGGGGGGGCCTGCGGATTTATTTTCCAAAACTCTCTCCCGTCTCTTGACGTTCATGGCTCCGCGGAGGAACGAGGTGGGGTTTGCAAATGGTTTCCTCAGAAGAAGCTAAAGTATTTTATTATACGTTTAAAATTTAGAATACCAGAATTGTTATTCATTTTTGACGCGAGATGCTAATCGCTATCGGCGTGTAGCAATTGATTATCAGAACTATATTGTAATTAGCTATTTGAAGGAATTCTCCAATGGATTTGATTTCAAAGACATTATTCTCTTTTTCTGGTCACTCTTTTCAACGGTTGGCGCCATGGATGCAAGTAGATTAGCTAGGTCCACGACCTATTTGATACACCGAGGCTAGGGCTCAAAAATGGGAATTCGGTGTTCAGAGGCTCGGGGTGGATTTTTAATTGGCTCATGGACGTGGAATGCCACGAGTGTAAGACTGCACTACTTCAACACCAGCTGTAGTACAATAAAGTATTCTTCAACTGTATAACACAGCATGTCGTGCATAACATGCTAAATCCCCCTTCCTGCTTGCTCTACCGTATATAATAGCATTGTATTCTGCGCTTCATCCGCGTTTGCATATGCATGTCAGTCTTCTTCAAATTCTTTAATTTCACTCGACACAATGCCCTGCATCTTCATCCTTAATGCATTCTTTGAATTACTCCATCGTCTTTCCAGAGATAACCTCAACCATTATTCCCTTATTTTAGATACTCCGTCCATACCGATAACTTTGATCCTATAATGCCCAAAAAAATCATTGCTTTAGCTGAATGGGAAACTAATTCTTGTGAATCAACTGATTTTACGAATTTCCCGCCCACTTTCATTCCTACCTCCAGTTCTCCTCATGCCTCTTTGATCATTTCCTCTGCATACAGGTTGAAAAGCAACAGTGATAATGGGCAACCCTGCCTTACACCTCTCCCTAACACTGCCCAATTGGACTCCCCGTTTCCCACACGCACCTGAGCAGTCTGAGACATGCACAGGTTGCGGATTAGCCTCCTGCCCCTCCAATCTATTCCTATTTCCTGGAAGAAGGTCTATGAGCATCAAGGGATATTGGCTTCAGTGATATCGCTTCTTCTTGCCTTGACTTAGTGTGTCGAAAAAATTAATGGAGGAATGCGGAAGGCTACAGGACCACGTCTACACAATGTTAATAATTAACCAGTCGAACTAAATGCAAACTGATCTTGGTGTTTTCTTACCCCCAACAGCAATTAAGTAGAAAATGTTGTATCTCAAGACTAATATTTCGCAACTCATGATGGAAAGACCTTTTCTCCTTAACTTAACACGTCTAGTTAGGCAAAGCATCCAAACTCCGCTTTTCCTCCTCCGCTTTGAAGGAGCCGTAATAAACTACGCGCTACATTCCCACCCACCTGTTATTAGCAACATGCCATAAGGTCTCTATCATTAATTCTTTTCTCTTTTGAGAAAAAAATTCTATGACTTACTCATTTCTTCAAACATTTCGACCACTCGTATGTTGGCCTCATCGAATAATACTCACACATACATGTATATATTTATGTGTGTGTATATATATATATATATATATATATATATATATATATATATGTATGTATATATATATGATTTCGTCGAAGTCACACGGCAGTGTTGAACACCGAACATAAAAGAAAGAAATAATGAAGAAATAACGTATGAGTGTTCTTTTTATGTGTTCCTATATTGTTTGCTGCTGTCAAAGCTTGATATTCAACACTTCCGTGTCACTTCGACGAAATCATCTATATATGTATATATATATATATATATATATATATATATATATATATATATATATATATATATGTGTGTGTGTGTGTGTGTGTGTGTGTGTGTGTGTGTGTGTGTATATATATATATATATATATATATATGTATATATATATGTATGTGTATATATATATATACTAATATATCCCTCCCCGGACTACCACCTTGACGCGGTGGAAGAGCTTGTGCGTTCCGATGACCCCTAGAGCTGTGCTGGCGGGAGCAATAATAATTGCTCCTGGTAGAGTCACCCATGCCAGATAGGTCGAAGGTAAGGAGCCAGACGAAAGGTAGTCCACGCAGCGTCTGTTCCTCAGTGAGGCGGCTGCAATGGCGTCTGACCCCAGTGGGGCGGCCAGTAAGTGATGGTGTCACGTTAAAAACACTATTGAGGAAGGCAACGGGAAACCACCTCAATTATCATTCCCAAGATTTAAATGATGGACAATACAGAGATTTAGAGTCCTGGCAACCACGGGGCTCGGCCCAATCGGCCGTGTGTCGTGCCCGGCAGCGGGGGAAGCAAGGCTTCCGCGGTCGTCATCCCACGAAACCCTTGCAAGGGAAAACCGGCAGCAGCAGGACAGAAGACGCAGGAGAAGAAGACCAAATTATTTCAACTAGGAACTTGCAACGTGTTAACAATGTTGAACAGGAAAATTGGATAATATTAAGTGAGTGATGGAAGGTGGAAACACTATCCCATGATCCCGACCTTCGCGCCGTTCTCCCGAGAGCTCTCTTCTACGGGGGCCGCTTCAGGGCTTGGGAATTGTTGTCGAGTCCACAAATCGTACCCCTTCGTATGGCAAGATGCGTCCTCGTTATTTAGAAGTTTATTCAATACATTTTTAATAAATGCCTAAATAATTTGAGTTTTCATCCAATCGTGATTATTTTAACAAATTTCTGAAAAAAAGTCGCAGAATGAAAACATATATTAATGAAATTCACCGTTGCAAAGTTGTTCTGTACCAAAGTGTGCAATTAAAAACGGAAATAAACGACGTGAAACAGAAACTTTGATTAATTCCTTCGGCGGGAGATATTTTAACGCAAGTTTGTTTTTTAATACGTAGTCGAGTAGCATTTTGTGGGTTCGGGGACCGAAGGCTTTAAACGTCTCCCGCCGAGCGGCGCGACTAGTGCACGCGGCAGCCGTACCCCCCGCGGGGCCCCCTTGAGGTCGCCCTGCCCACCAGGAACCTGCCCCCGCCACCGACGCCTTTCCGGCCGATTAGCCAGGATAATTACCCCCTCATCGCCCCTGCCCCCCTGTCCACACCACACCACACCCCCCACTGCGTGCCCCCCTTTCCCTTTTCCCTTCCCCCCCTTTCCGGACCCCCCCCCGCCACAGTGGCCCCCTCGGAGGCTTTATCTGGGGGCCGACAATGGAGGGTGCGATCGAGAGGGAGGGAAGGGGGGCGGCAGATGGACCATGGTCGCTTTGACAAACGCATCCCTTCCGCCCCGCTGCACCCGAGCGACTCCTTTGGGGCAATCGATTAAGCCGCGATATTTCGGAGTATTTATTACTTTCCGGTGATATCGTCCCCTAGGTATCGATATTTTCCACGCTAATATTTCATTGGTAATTCCTGCTCCATTCTGCCCGCACCCTTAGTGCCAACATTCCAGCGAAAATTGCCGCGGCCGTCACCAGATGGTGCGGCTTGATGCAATCGACCCCTTCCGCCCGTCTTCTCCCGTCGCCATCGGCAAAGGGTTGCCGATCCGACGATCGGTTCGCAGCTGCCCTCCCTTGATTCCCTCCTCGCCACGGCACGCCCTTCCCTCCTACAGGTTCGCCCTTGGACCTCCGCGCGCCATTCTTACACCGACTCCCCCTGCCCTTCAGCTGTAGTCTTCGATATCTTACAAGTAGAGTGCCACAGGATGACCCCAAATTGATGTCCCTCTCTCATCCTTGTCATTATTGTTCTCCATTGGCTTCTCTCCTCTCACCCACTCCGCGAAGTTTTATTTTCAACATTCTTCGGCACCACCGCGTTTCCGTCGCCCTCCCCTATCTATCTATCTATCCATCTACTCTCGTGAATTTCTCGCACGCGTGGACATAGGCTTGACTCCGAGTGCAATTCTCACGCCTTTGGCAGCATTTGGTGTTTGCCTTGCCGGCAGTCCCTTCTTCGCCATTAGGAAGCCTCCCCCGGCCATTCCCGCCCCTTCGCGGCTCCTCCTTCCGACTGGACAAACGCTTCCTCTTGCTCTCTTTTTCTTGGACATAATTTCCCTTGCCTCCACTGCAGACGTCGTCTTCGCTCGTCATAAGCATTGATTTGTCTCACGCAAATAATGAAACCTATGAATCGAAGCGTGCATAGCCTTGCGCCGCACCCTGTATGCCACCTGCGCTGCTCCCTCGGGGCGGTTCCTGAACTCCCGTCAGTTTTGGCACGCATTGGACAGCGTTAGACGAGCCATACCCAACCCCCGATTCTCAACCTGCTCCTGCGCATTCCCTTTGAAGGGGCGACCTCCTGGGAAGCCAAAGGTGCCCCACAGCGCTTAGCATGTTTTTTCGAACTGACGATAATAATGCATAAGACTCATCAGTTTATGTGTGCGTTTGAATATATTTTAGCTAGTGTTCATAAACACGCGTGTGCATTTATGTCCATATATATACATCGTGCAATAGCTGGAATATTCGGAAAATTCATTTTACTCTGATCTTCAAGTTTAAAATTGTCAATTCAATTTAGCCTTCAATTCAGCATTTCAGAGTTTAAGACGACGTCTCGATAGATTAACTGGCTGAAGCACTCGGCCGGATATCGAGGGATTCGGGTTCGAAACCGGGTTAAGGTGAATGATTTCCACATTCGGAAATTGTTGCATCTAAATAGTCGGGAATTAGAGTTCGACTTGGTTATGCTTGCGCGAGGGAAAGACGACTGCTTGAATCTCTCTTTGACGGCTTCCATTTCTCTTATTTTATCCAGGTGGTCACCAATGTACCGATGCGTGCGCATGAATCGTAATGGCATTATAATGCCCTCGGTGCCCCCAGGCCACTCAGGTGTCCGGTGACATTCTCTGCTCAGCTCTGCCTTGCCTGCCAACGTTCTCTCCTTAAGATCCGAGATACGCGTATTCCAAATGCGAATTCAACTACCGCGAATTAGCAACTCCATCTTGCATTATATTACATTTTTCTGCAGCCCGTCCATGAAACCCAACTTCTTCAAGGATAACCCGCATATTCTATGCATGTCGTAAAAGTTTGCTTTTAGTGCTACGTCAACGTACCTGTATTTGACCATTTTTGAAATTTGTGCCTCGATCTTATCTATTTTACTTATAACATGCCTCTCATTCATCATAATTAATGCCGTAACTGCATTGTAGTACCTTTTATGACTTTTGTAATGCAAGTCCCCATCTTTTGCGCCGTTTCGATACCTGTTCCAAATCGTTACACTGTGGCGCACCATCTACCGGTGGTTTTGACTAGGCGGTTTTATGGAACTTCCGCATATATTTCAGAATAATATTGCCATTGAGTCCTTAATTTTTTATCATTCCCTTGAATTGTTATTAACATAATTATTGACCGATAGGACTGTTGACTTTAAAGTGAAACGGAGAATGTCGCCAACAGATGCAGGACCGCGATAAGACAATGATGGGGCTGATTTGGTCGCACTTAGTACTCAGTAGTTGACCCAGGATTCTGAGTTCGTGGGTTTCAATGGAATTTCCCTCCGAGGAATTCCATGAGTATCATGAGGCGAAAATGATACATGAAAGAGTTAATTTTCAAATTAAGTAATATAGGTATATCTTCTCACGCTTTTACTCATTCAATTAATTTTAAGAGTAGAATATCACTCTATGTATGTTAACGAAAAACATCACCGGCCTGCCCTGATGGAAGGTCGTGATATCGTATTTTCGTGGAAATGCATTTAGATCAGCTCATTAATTAGGCGATACGTGAGATGCATCGAAGCAACACCCCGCTAGCTGCCGAAGGGGCGTGTTAGGTCACCGCCGGTAAAACAGAATGAAATCACATGCAAAACCAACAAAACCACGCCAGTTCACACCGACATAGACCACATTCATGCAAACCCCCTTTAACTTGTGCACACACAAATTCAAATCCAAGCAACTAACATGTCGAATGACACGAGCACAATGGAACACCTACGAATGAATGCATTGGATATCTACGCGGCACTTGAGCTGGTTCCCTATTGAATCAACACTGGCTTCGAATTTGCTGGAGTTTTATTTTGATCCAAGGCAAGAATGAGTATTCGTAACAAATATTGTTAGTCATTCATAATATTTGCCTCCCTTATCTTATCTTTGTGGTCTATTCTTCCCAAATAGTGAGGAGCAATGATTATTCCTTTAGTGTCATTGTTTGTCCCAAAGCCTTTCCAAAAGTCTCGCTCGTCCTCTTCGCATCCCTTCAACTGGCTCCCAGCCTATTCCTCCATAAAGGCCTATCACACTCATCTTCTTATCGTCACAATTTTTCACGAAACTAACGGATTTCCTCTGGATCTTATCTAATTTTTCAGCCAGAGTTTCTCCCAAGGATCCCAAATACTTGGGACCCATTCCAAATGAGGCCTAACTGGAGAAAAACAACACCTCTCTTTAACTTTCTCATTACATTTTCCCACCTCCAGTTCAATGAAGCCGAGTTTCTTCAAAAAGGATCCGCATATTGTCCTGATCCGTGCTCCCCATGAAAGGCGTGGTGTAACTCCTAATATTCATAGCCGGCTGGTTATGCCAGCGATTGCGGCGAGAGACAAAAAACTTGCAGAAATCTGATGATTCAATTGAAGTGACTGATGCCATCAGATGAAACGAAATTTTTACATTTTTCATGCATGTTGAGGGTCGGATGTCTGGACCCTGTGAGCGAGAGACACCGGCATTTAATTTAACTGAGAAATGGAATGTGTCGTCTTCCTTTGCAACTGAAATATTTAACTGCGCCCTCATGCGATCCCAGTAATTTAGAGTAGGTGTGCTGCCGCTCAGGAACTTCGAAGAGAGTGAGTGTGACATGTCCACGCCCGCCAAAGGAACAGGCGACGCCAATATCAGCATGGGAATCTTTAAGACAAAGGCGAATTCCTCGGAGCTTTCGCGCCCTTTCCCATGTATCCCACTCATACTCTCGTCAACGAGGCAATGCGAGACAAAATCGATTTTTTCAATTAGGCAATCGAATCGATAATGCTCGCTTCTGTCGTGTCTCCTCTTCGCGTCGGGTTTCACTTCGAAGGCTGGCCTCCCCTCGGGGGCGCCTCGCCTCCGACTGCCGCTCTTCATTCGATTTCCACGCATTTGAGAGTTGCCTTTCCACGTTCGCCTCCTCCGCTAATCTTCGCAAAAGCCTTCCACTTGGAAGCCGCGAATTCTCCCCCGGAACATCCCTTTCATGCAGCGCGCCTTGAAAATCATATGTGGATGATCAACTCGTACGGAATTAAAGATGAATGGCGCGACTCGACTCAACGTATTCCGGGATCATTGGGCCGCAGCTCTTGTCTTTGAATCAACAATGCTTAATTCTTCTCGAAGCATCTTAAGAATTCTGCTCCTAATGTTCGCGCTTGACGATGCCGTGGATAAGAGCGCCCCAGCTAAATTATTACATCCGAAGTATTTCATGTGTTTCAAGACAGTGGTTTTACTGGCTTCTTATTTCTACTTATTGCAAGAGATTCCTGTCTCTATGCCCTACATTATTTTTCAGTTGATTTCGTCGTAACTCATGCCCTCTGATAAGCCCACCTTCTTCCTTCCTATGCCTCACCCACCCAACGTGCTCACCTCTGTCGCGACCTGCGGCGCATTTTTATTCCATCCTCACTCAATGGAGGAGGAAGATGATGTAATCTCGTGCAGGCCAAATGCACGATCTGCTCTCCTGTTCGTCCCCTCCCGTTTCAATGTTTCACTTGGCTCTCAACTTCTCGGTGATGCCATTGCTTTTGTTTTCTTGTGGTGATTCCTCATCCCGCACCCCTCGCATCGTTCCTGTGCGCCACTCAATGATGACCGCGATCCCATTGGCTGCCTGCCTCCCTGTTGCTTGGGTTACCCCCCAACTCCCCAACCACTAACGTGCACGTCACGCCCCCTTCCCGAAGACAAACTGATGCTACTCGTTTCCACCGCTCTTATGCCTCTCACTATCCGATTCGAATGATTGATTCCAAGATCCCTCCCTCTTTGCTGCATCCGATATCAAACTAATAACCCTATAGTAGTCCAGCTGCTTTTCTCTTTTTCTCGGGATGGCGGTCAAAATTGACCTGAGGAAATCTTCCGGTCGTATTCTTCATCCATATACATACATAACTATTATTATTAGGTAATCTACCGGTTAAGGTAGGTTTTTGGATGGACATAGCTACCAAATAAATATTTTGATTTTGTGACTCCTAAGAAAACAAAAATCCATCACCCCACTCTACATTAGGTCAGTCATTTATCTCTGAGTACTTTCTTCCTCCCTTCATCCCGTCCAACATCTCTACCCTGTTCCTTCCCTTTCCTCGTTTGCCTAACATTCTCCCCTCAATTATAGTCTTCAATCTCCCACTGCTGGTCAATACCCCCTTCATCCACTTTTCCTACCTCCATAGGATTGCTCCCAACAAACCCCTCTCTTCGCCCACCATACCAAGTACTTCCTCATTTGCTTTCTTCTCTGTCCATTTCACCTTCTCCATTCTTCTCCACACCCACATTTCAAAAGCCTCCAGTCTACGTCTATCCTCCTGCTTCAATGACCACGTTTCCGCGCCGTACATAGCTATGCTCCATATCAAAGTTTTTACGAGTCTTTTCTTAATATCCTTACTCAACGTCCCTGTCATCAACTCCCTCCTCCTTGTGAAAGCCTCTTTGCCTAGCGCAATTCTTCTCCTTACGTCCTTACTACTTCAACCCCGTTGCTTCAAAACACTCCCGAGATACGTAAACTGTTCTACCTGCTGTAGCTTTTGCCCTCCTATTTTAATGTTTAGCTTAGCCTTTTTTTTCTGGAGAATCGCATAACCTTTGTTTTATTAATATTGATTCTCATCCCATACCTGTCGCACTGAATTTCTAATTCACTCAGCAATACTTACAACCCCTTGGCTGACTGACAAACTAAAGCTTGGTCATCAGCGAACCTTACTGATTTTACGGATTTCCCGCCCACTTTCCTTCCTACCTCCAGTTCTTCCCATGCCCCTTTGATCATTTCCTCTACATACAGGTTGAACAGCAATGTTGATAATGGGCAACCCTGCCTTGCACCTCTTCTTAACACTACCCATTCGGACTCCCCGTTCCCCACCCGCACTAGAAGCCTTTACCTTTTTCGGATCAGGAACTACAACTGATCTCACAAAGTCTTCCGGCCAGTTTCCTCCCTCATAGATACTAAGAAACAGCCCATATAGCGTCTTCCTCCCACATTTTCCTAAACATTTCAGTAGGTCCGCTGGAATGTTATCCACCCCCACGGCCGTATTTAGTTTTATCTCCGTTAATGCCCTTTCTATCTCATCGTCTAGTAGGCCTGGACCTTAACTGTCTTGATCAACGTCATGTTCTTTTTCAATGTCTAACTTTGTTGGTCTAAGTTCTTTACTATACAGTTCTTCTATATATTTCTTCCATCTAACTTTCATCTTTCCTGTATCAACTATTATTTTACCCACCTTATCTCCAACTGCTAGCATAGATCTTCCTTTCTTACTTCCCGATAACGATTTAACTTTGCTGTAGAGCGCACCAATTCCAACCTTCCTCTGCAAACTTTCGATATCCTCACACTGCGTCTTACACCATGCTTCTTTTGCTTTCTTTGTTACCCGTCTCAATTTATTGTTTAACTCTTTGTACTTCATTTTGCCTAAATCTCTGATTACATTCTTCCATTTCCTCCTCTCATTCATCTTTGTAGTCATTTCATATAGTACGTGATCCATGGTTTCCTAGTGCTTTTAGCGTTAACGGTTCCAATAGTTTATTTTGTGGCTTTCGATAACCCTTTCTTGATATTTTTCCATTTTTCTTCGATAATACTTAGCTCATTACCATCCTCTATGATTTCCTCTACCGCCTGTTGGTACTCCTTCCTTTTCAATTCATTTAATATTTCTATGTTCCATTTTCTAACCCGCCGTCCCTGCCTTATCTTTTTGAAACGGACGCTAAATTTCATAATAACTAAATTGTGGTCATAGTCCGCATCCGCTCCCGGGCAGTTGTGCGAATTAATCACTCTGTTCCTAAAACCTGTGTCTTACAAGAATATATTGTAGCTGATACCTTTTTGAGTCACCTGGCATTTTCCATGAATACCTGCTTCTTTTGAGGTGTCTAAACCAAGTGTTGGTGATGATTAACCCCTGTCTCCTGCAGAAGTCAACTGCTTTCTCTATCTTATCTTTCTTTCACTATCAAATGTTTCCCTGCAGGAACACACGCGATCATGTCCTCTAACTGATCGTATATCCTATCGACCTCTTCTTCCTTATGGTTGCTCGTTGGCATGTATACCTGAATAATAACCAAGCTCGTCGGTTCTTCTTTTATCACTACTAGTAGTAATCTATCCGTTACCTGCCCTGTGTTTACTACGCTCCTTCCTACCTCTTCATTTAATACTATGGCAACCCCTCGTTGGCTCTCGTTCCCGCCGGTGCATATTATTCTATAATTATCACTCCAGTAATCCCAGCTATCCTTCCATCTCACCTTGCATAAACCTAAAATATCTATATTTCCCCTTTCTATCTCTCGCTTAACATTCTCCAATCTTCATCATTTTCCTAACATTCCAAGTTCCTATTCTAACTAATTTGGTCTTCTTCTCTTGCGTGTTCTGTCCTGCTGCTGCCGGTTTTTCCCTGCAAATGTCTCGTGGGATGACGACCGCGGAAGCCTTGCCTCCCCCGCTGCCGGGCACGACACACGGCCGATTGGGCCGAGCCCCGTGGTTGCCAGGAATCAAAATATCTCTATTGCCCATCATATTTTTTCTTGGGAAAGATAATTGAGGTGGTTTCCCGTTGCCTTCCTCAATAGAGTTTTTAACGTGACACCATCACTTATTGGCCGCCCCACTGGGGTCAGACGCCATTGCAGCCGCCTCACTGAGGAACAGACGCTGCGTTGACTACCTTTCGTCTCGCTCCTAACCTTCGGCATGGGTGACCCTACAAGGAGCAATTATTAATACTCCCGCCAACACAGCTCTAGGGGTCATCGGAACGCACAAGTTCTTCTACCACGTCAAGGTTGTATATATATATATATATATATATATATATATATATATATATATAACCTTGATATATCTATATATCTATATATATATATATATACTCATATATACAGAAACAGATATAAGGAAAAGGGATAGGAACACACATAAAGGACGAACACAATAGAGGTGGGGAAGGCGGAATCGAACAGATCACAAGAGTAAAAATATTTCCTTGACCGGGACTCGAACACCGGATCTTTCCACTTGCCGGGCGGATGCTCCTAACCACTTGAGCTATCGAGGAAACGTAATTTACACTGAGATCCGTGGGTCTAATATGTCGCCAAGCGCCCCGATTCTTTAGCCAAGAGATGGCGTCAGGGTGCTGTTTCACCCACCAAAGGATAAATACACCACACACAAGAGGGAAAAGAGTGTGGGTTAGAATTCATACAACATCATAATCATATATATATATATATATATATATTTATTTATTTATTTATTTATTTATTTATTTATTTATTTATTTATTTATATATTTATATATATATAGGCATTCAAACACGAAATCAATCAAGGTTATAATCCGGGGAGGGCCATATACATATACTGCGCTTAAATTCAAATGATCCCTTCCTACCATTTACCCCAAAATCTTTTAATTAGAGCAAAAATATTTCTTTGGCGATATTATTTGTTCATTCTCCCTTGCTCCACTCCATTTCATTTTCGCTTTTCCAATCTCAGCATTCCTGGAATCAAGCTGTCCCCGTCTTCCTCTCAATTCCTTTTGTATTTCTCAACTGGCCGGCGTATTATCTTTACCCTTAAGTTCTTCCATCTATTCCTTCGACCTTCCCCGTATATCTCCAGCCTCTACTTGCAACTCTTCCGTCGTATCCCTTATGAAAGGTTTAGTTTTTCCTTTGCTATATCCCAAATACTCTCCTCTCTTCTTACGTATACCCCCACTACATTTCCTTTTAGGTGAAATATCTCCATTTCCTCGCATTGATCTTTGCACCGCATTTATTTGGTTCCCCTGATTCGGATTATAGTTTAGCTCCAAGGACATTCTTCTCCCCATTTCCGATTGCATCTTCTTCCTTCCGTCTTCCTTCCGCATTTCGCCCTTGGCTTCTTAATTCTCTCATTCTCTCTCGTTCCCATCGTTTCCTTCGCAGCCCTTCCCGTCCCGCTCTTGACATCCACCCACCCTTCTTCCTCCAGCCCTTTTCATCCCTCCCAGTCTTCATTTGGATACTAATTGAACTTTGCGTGGCCCTTCTTCCTGTTTGCCGCGGTTAAACCTTCGGGATTCTACTTTCGCACTCTTCAGCCCCTCCTTAAACTTTTGAATTTCAAGTTGTGGTTAATTATAACTAACCATGAAAGACCTTGGCGTTTTTATTGACCATAAACTAAATTACTCTGACCACATACAGACTGTAAATAAATAGAGCAACATCCCTATTAGGCCTTCTTTATCGCTTCACAGTAATTAAAGACCCAATGGCACTCCATTCGTACTTCTCCACAATTGTCCTCCCATAGTATCATATTGCTCCCCAATTCGGTCCACCTCAGCCCCAACTATAATCTAAAATCCCTCGATTGCATCTCTCACTTCTTTGCCAAAATAGTCAAACACCGAGTCCCACATTTCCCCAATATGTCCTCAAATGCTGTTTTGTCTTCTTTATCCATTTCTAGTCCCTAAAACCGCAGGCTTAAAGCTGATTTAAAACTCCTGCACAACACCCTAAACTCGACTATTGATTGCCCTGAGCTGCTCTCTCTCTCTCTCTTCAACTTCAGGATACCAACCCGATCCACCCGCACCCACTCCCTCCTCCATCTCTGCCTATTCCTGGGATATCTCTCACCAATCGCTCACCTTTACTATTTCGCCTCTCCTCCCTCCTCAGTTCACTCCCCCTCACACTCTCCATCCTTTTTATTTATCATGCAACAATTTCACCACCCAAGCTTTATCCCACCTTTCAATAAATTAAATTTTTCCCCTGCCCATGTTCGTTTCTCGTTATTTATTGCTATGCTTTTATTGTATTTTGTCCTCTTTCATGTTTGTTATACTTTTTCACCGTAAATTGGGGTTACTGCTTTATGCGAATAATGTTTTATAATAAGTAAATTATGGCCCGGATCCGCATCTTTCCTCGGGAAGCTGTGGGAGCTGGTGATACTCTTCCTTGATCTATACTGTACTATGATTTGATCCAAGTGCTTCCAACCGATTTCTCCCGGCATCTTCCATTTGTACTTACGCCAGCGACGCTGCTCGCACCAGGAGTTCTTAAGGCTCTCTAAGATATACGAGCTTTATAGTTTTCCGTTGGCGTTCACAGCCTCTGCATGATCTTATGAGAGTAATCTGCACTCAGCACTTCTTCAGCAGCCGCAAAACATGAAGTAAATGATGACTCCAATCATCTACAAACCAGCGCCCCCAGCGCAGTAGCTCCATGGGTTCTTCCCTCTTTGACATCAAAGCTATCAACGCATGATAAACAGTAACTTAAGACTTCCTACCGAGGACACCGTAATCTTTAGAGGAATAGCGAACGGTGCAATTCGTGAAATGCTAAATATAGACTTGAGCAACATTTAAAAAAACGTGTACCGAATGGAGTTTGGAATTGAATACATAAATGTACCGTTGTGCTCTTCATGAAAAATCGCCTCGCATTACAATTCGGCTTGGGAGTTACATGAGCAGGAAGGAATAGCCGTATGAGGGAGCAGGAGAGCAGAATGGCCCTGGCAAGTGAAGCGCGTGGGAAGGAAAGGGATGATCCCCGCGATGGAGGAGGGGGTCGGAGAGCGACCGGTCGGTGGGTAACAGTCAATCTGCAAGCAGCCTGCGGTGTTGGTGCTGGAGGAACGGGGTGGAATTCCGACACTGGTTAGCCGAGCACCAGGTGCAGTGTAGTGGTGCCACGGGAACGTTCCGAATGGCTGTCAATGGCAGTGCTCCACTGTCACCTTTTATGCTCCGCGAGGACTTCCCCTTATGTGCTCCGCGTCATTCATTTCTTCTTTTTCGTAACTTTTGTCTGACTTGATTCCGTGTCAATAATACTATTCCTCCTCCGGCTCGCTTGCTTAATGTTCTCACTTCGATCGTTCCCTCCACCCACTTTCCCCATCTCTCCCCAACAGCAACTCTCTCTCTCTCTGCGCCCAACATAATTGAAGCTTCAGCGCTCGTCGTCTCATTCCAACCTACTATTTCCTCCTCCACCACAATGCTTCTCAAAAGCCTCCGACCGACACTCATCCTCTTTTTGCTCCAAAGAACAGCTCTCACAACCATAAAGCACTGCGCTCCATTGATTGAAATCCCCTTGGATCTTCCCCCGGGTTAAAGTCTCCATTGCCGACTCGATCAACGTCCCCAGGGCTTTTGTTTCGTCAATTTATAGTCCCGTGCATTTTTTCTCGGTTCGGGCGTCTCCTGATTGGTCCGCACACCAACAACTCTCTTCTTGGCGCCTCCTGATTGATCGGGCCTTTTTACTGCTCGGTGCTATACGTTTTAGAATAGAGCTCCATGCATGAACATACATAATTCAAAACCTAAATCATTCTTTCAATTATTCTTCTGGACGAATCGGAAGACACCAGATCCAGGGAAAATGCAGATATTCGGGACGAAATCGAATAAAAAGGCATTCTGAAGCCCAGACGACTTCCGAGTGATTCGCTTGTCGATACGTCGCGGCAGCTAGCGGTGGAGACGACGCCGCTAGCCACCCCGACGGGTGTACTCAATGCCCTCCCTTCCGCAGGTGCAACCCGGATCCCGGCGAATTGGCCTTCCCCGGCTTCGGTGGTGGCGGTGGGGGCGGCGGTGGCGGAGGGCCGTGCTCCGGGGGCAGCGCGACAACCTCCGGAGGCGGCGGAGGGAGCCTCGTTGGCGCCGGGGGCGGAGGGGGCAGCGGGGGCGGAGGGGGCGGAGGGGGTGTGTCGGCGGTGTCGGCGGCGGTGTCGGCGGCAGCCGCGGCGGCCGGCATGGCCTCCTACCTCAAGTCTTCCACGCACCACCCCTACCACCACCACGCCCATCACCACGCTCACCACGCCCACCACCACCACCACGCCGCGGCCGCCGCCGCAGCCGCCATCGGCCTCGGCATGCCGGCCGCCGCCGCAGCCATGGACTCGCTGCACCCCGGCATGGGCTACCCCTCCTGTGAGTATAACCCCCCCCCCCGACCCCCGCGCCATCCGGGGGTTTGGCTGATGTGCCTCGTTGCCATCGGAGACCGGAGAGTCCGGTGGGTGGATTGGGGGTGACCAGGGGGCGCGGGTTCAATTCCGGGCGAAATGCCCTTCTCCGAAGGACGGGAAAGGTTGTATTTCAATGCGATTGACGGATCGGGTTCTCCATATATTCCTGGGAATTCCCTGACTTCAAATATGTAATTAGAATCAGATCCTCTTATTTATTACATCGGCATTATGTCCCGCAGGCTGCCGCAAAAGCAGATGCTGGGCGGTGGCAGCATGCTAGCCATGTTTCCACAAATTTATGTTCTTCTTAGGTGCACCTGAATATTTTTGGCTCATATACGAAACTTTGATATGGAGCGTAGCTATGTACGGCGTGGAAACGTGGTCGCTGAACAGGAGGATATAAGTAGATTGCAGGCTTTCGAATTGTGGGTGTGGAGAAGGATGGAGAAGGTGAAATGGACCGAGAAGAAAACATATGGCGAAGTACTTGGTATGGTGAAAGGGGAGGAGAGGGGTTTGTTGAGAGAAATGCTATGGAGGCAGGAAAAATGGATGAGGGGCGTATTGACCGGCAGTGGGATGTTGAAGACTGTAATAGAGGGGAGAATGTTAGGCAAACGAGGAAAGGGAAGGAACATGATAGGGATGTTGGACGGGATGAAGGGAGGGAGGAAGTATTCAGAGATGAAAAGGGACCTGATGTACAGTAGGATGCTGCATTTTGTTTTGTTGGGAGCTATTTATTTGGTAGTTGTGTCCATCCAAAACCTACCTTAACCGGTAGATTACTTATTAAAAAATGCAAAGCCTCTTGTACGCAGTCATGTCTATATACAAATCACGTATTTTTTGTCTTATCCCGTTTACGAAAAACCTGTGTTCAACTAGATTCAGTTTTTTCGGTTTCATGTCATATCGATTTTGTCATGATTGCGTAATGCGCATTTGTCTGTGGCGACATGATCTCTTTTGTTGGGAGTCTATTCTACCAATAAACAGGAACTCCTTACCATAATACTTTGAGAAATAAGAAATCTCCGGACCCCTGTGTCTTCTTGTAAAAGCCTTCTCCGCAGATCAAGAGCCCCCCTAACTAAATCGCCCGACAGAGTCGAGGCGCATTATGGCTTATCCTCAACGTGTTCAACAAATCTATCGGATTTTCTCTCGGCCCTGTCTCAATATTGTTTCGGCCCACGAATGCCCCGCGTCTTCCAAATGCGGCCAAAGTGAAGTGAAGCGAAGCCTCGCTCCCATTCATACTCCTGCTCACCGCCCGCCCGTGAAATCCAACTTCTTTGAGGCCAACCCGCGTAGATTCCAACGTGCACGAGCACCCCAGTAAGGGTCCAATTTCAGGGTCACACCCTAGTATGCCATCCATCTCTTCTGGAGTGCTTCACTCGATTGCGTCTATTTGATTATTTTTGTCTGGTCCCTATGTCTGTGTAACTCTGTAAATGAGTCGTCCACAAATAATCTAGGATTGCTTCTAACCCGCTGAATCTTAGGTCGACAATGCGCGGTAATTAAAGCGAGGGCAATTGAATAATTCCCTTCGGCACCCCCGAAATTTAAGTCTGCCTCTAGCGAACACAACCCCTCGACTACTACCTTGCCATTACGCTTGGATAAGAATGAAAGAGGTTGATTTTCCTCATAGAACAAAGCCAAAAAAATAGAAAAGCAAAGTGTCTCCTTTCATCGTGAAGGATTTGCATTACGCCTGAAACTGTGTCACTTAGTTGAGAAGTCCTCTATCTAGTTGTTCATTACCGCTCAGCTAGATATGTTCTCTCGGAACGTTCCATGCCTCTCGGTCCGCGCGTGACTCTCCCGTCTGCTTTTAGAGGCATGTTACGCCGTAAGCTTACAATATGATTCATGTAAATTTTCCCAAATGAATAAAAAGAGACGTTTCAGGCGTGATATGGTGGAATATCATGATTAATCAAAAATAGCAATTTTCCACAAAAATAAAATTTAATGCGACCGGTTTCAATGTTACTGCATCATCATCAGGTGACCTGATGATGATGTAGTAACATTGAAACCGGTGACCTGAGACCTGATGATGATGTAGTAACAATGAAACCGGTGACCTGATGATGACCTGAGACCTGATGATGATGTAGTAACATTGAAACCGGTCGCATGAAATTTTATTTTTGTGGAAAATTGCAATTTTTAATTAATTTCCGAAATGAGTTTTGAGATCACAGAGAAGATGTGAATTTCGATGGCATTTTGTGATGGTGCCAAAAAGTACTTTCGCTGACATTACAAAATGACCGCGCTCATAATCAAGCGAAAGTCGCGAGATAATTGTGCGAATCTTTCAAACAATTTTAAATTCACTGTTGTCAATTTCAACAATTAGATTTTCTTGAGACATGATATTTAAATGCTTAAAGAGACGGAGTACCCACGCAAACAGTGCTGATCTTCCTCAAAAGAAATGTATTTAACCTCAGACCTAATCTTGAGAGATATATTTATGTATTTAATGTTCGGCAATAGTACATTTATTTAACGTTAAAGCATGAGTCGTCTAATTTAAAAGTGAACCAAAATATGATTAGGAATGAATCGGAGCGAGAAATGTTATTCTCGGCGCTGGTATGTGGCGAAAAAGTGAATCTTCCCTTTTAGAAATCTCTTGGTGTATGCCATGGAAATCCCAATAAATAATATCGCAATTTCTATTGAAACCAATTAAAACTGCAATATTTTTCTCTAGAATGATTCTATGTTGATGAGAGGCGATTTTCAGGAGGGCATTCGTTATACGTGCTGGGTGAATCGTTATCGCTCAGCCGCGTCAACCTCGGAGCACAATGTCCCGCCAGGGAGTGTGGCGCCAAGACTCGTGATTGCTTGGCTCTTAGGGCACCAGCCATGCACGCCGAAGTATGCCTACTATTAGGATTATCACATTTACATTCCGTACACTCCCTCACAAGGTGTCGTAGCGACGTCTGACGGAAAGTGTCAAGTCACCAGCCGTTCTACTTCTACTCCACTTTTTGCACCCACACGTGGCACCAACCCCGCGAACCATCCGAGAGGGCAACGTGGAAGGGGGGGAGGGGGGGTAAGGTGGCTAACGACCATTCATTCAACATGCAGCAACCCTTATTCACATTAAGAATGATATGCCGTAGCAAATACTCTGATGGCTACACTTGTAGAATACTTAATAAGGGAGCTCATTAGTAGGGCGGGCTCACTTGCTACGCAATCACTTGTATATTAACATGTGGCATTCCACTCATGCAGATTCCACAATTGCATTGCAGTTTTTACATGGAAGTATTCTCCATGAGTGTACCCCTCGACGATGGCTTGCAAAATGTGTATTTTCCGACACATGATCACATCTCAAGAAGTGTGTCGAGGCACCTCCCCCTCTCCAGATCATCGTTCGCGGACCTTGTTCCTCCGCTCATGCCATTAACGCATCCCTTGGACGCAAGAGAACCTATCACGTGTCGATCTGCGCCCGATAAATTCAGACCCACGCTGCGAAGTGCCACGAGAGCGCGAGGAAGGGTGCGCTGATGAGGTGAGCAGCCATTGGAGGGATTGTTGAATGGTGATTAATGAGGGAGTTTGAATTTGTCGTGAGATATATTTCCTACCGTTTCTGTCTCGAATTTTGAAGGGAGATGTAAGTCCTTAAAAGTCCTATCTACTTGACGAGGCGGAGGGAGTTGATGATGGGGACGTTGAGTAAGGGTGTTAAGAAAAGGCTCCTATTTCACTTTGATACGGAGCGTGGCTGTGTATGGCGCGGAAACATGGTCTTTGAAGCAGGACGATTGGAGACGTAGGTTGGAGTATTTTGAAATGTGGGTGAGGAAAGGGATGGAGAAGGTGAAGTGGGCAGAAGGAAGGAAAACAGATAGGGGCAGGAATAAGGATGTCGGACGGAATGAAGGGAGGTAGAATGTATCTACATTTATAGGTGCGAGGAATGTATGGAGTAAGGAATTAAAGAAGGATTTCTTCTTGCGTGGAGGGCCTTGCTAGGCGAGGCCATGACCCTGCACCTGTGTACCGCCTTGTGTCCATTCAAAACCTACCTTAAGCCGTAGTCCACATAAATGATAATAATATCAATTATTTTTGGAAGTCCCCTCTCTCTCCCCTGCAAGTGGAATCTACTTGAACTGCGTTTTAATGAATCTTGCGGGCCAAAGGCATATGGCAGAAGGGTGCATCCATGCAATATTGCAAAAGTCGCGGTCGTACATGAAAGATTGAAAGTCATATTACGAGGCTAAAATTATCTCTCTCAGGGATTTGGTTTAACTCGATAGGTTTGTGTGTTTTTATTAGTTTGAATGGCCAAATTGTATTTTTCCTACCTTCGGAATCTGCTAACCCAGGATAGCCCACTCTTCGTCGCGGGTGACCCACAGACCAACGACCTGCCTTCAGATTTCGTTACAATCGTGGGCGATCTTTTACAACTCAGATCACTACCTCGGGGTTTAAGAGTTCACAGTAGATACGTCCACATCTAATGCTCTGTTTTGTTTTATGCTTTTATCTGGGACTTGGGCGCACTTCCAGCACGCATGCGCCTTTCACTTTGATTCCGTCCGAATAAAAAATGCGCGCTAATATTTGGGGAATGTTTCCCATGGTACCTGAAGTTCAACGCAGTCTCACGTTCGTAACCATTGCTAAGTAACCTGCTCTTAAAATATGGGTTATTTCGACAATATCAGCTATTACATCGTGCTGCATATCTGGAGGGAATCCTATTGTTGCTCCTACATTATTTTCTTTTCCAAGTTTGAACGTCTTGTACCACTCTTCAAGTCTTCTGGTGAATTCAGTTCTCTTCCCCGCCCCCCTCCCTCCCTTTCCGCAATGGCCCATCACTCCGTACAGCATTTACGCAATCACCCGCCTTCTCTGCCTTTCCTGCATTCACGACGAAGCAACTTCTCTTCTCCTCTCACCAAAATGAATGCTTAATTCTCTCAATTCTTTGAAAACCCATCCATGTACCTATTTCCATCCTCCCTTTGCAAATAATAGGTTTCAGATTCATACGTTCCTCTCCGATTCGAAATATTCACTATTCTTTTCGCTACTACATTAGCATAGTGTACATGTTATGAATTTCATTCTCTTTGTAAATGCTTCTTTCAGCAACGCAATATTTTTTAATCTCTACACTACTGAAGCCAAAAATTCTCCAAAATATTGCTTACATACGAGAATCACTCCATCTGTTCCGGTTGATTAATTATTAATAACAAATGAAATGTAATTTAATCCAAATCTCTCCTCTCGAAACGATTGAGAATTATGATTCATCTCTGAGCAATGTTCACTCACTTAGAATATCCAAAAATTTGAAATCGCTGAGAACTACATAAAAAAATAGTCGTGGGATGGCACTGAAAAAAATCGTGCCGCTTAAATGAATTCGATTCCGAACTCAAAAAAGATTCACCCGAGGATTCACTCCCTAAGCTAAGTGACGACGATTTTTTCGAGAAATCGATTTCCACTCTACCAACTCCGACTGAGTAATGGCTTCCATTAGAGGAAGATCAGTTGCCGCGCCGCCAGTTGCTCATTCGGAAGAAAAAAAGGACCGATTGGAGAAAAGAAAAGAGAGCCTCCGGAGAAATAACGCGAAAGAAAAGAAATGTGATATAGCTTCTGACTGAAAGGTCCTGTTAAAGGCTCCCCGACGCGAGAATGACTCTCCCCTTAATAAATCAAATAGCGTCCGACAGCCCCTTTTTTCCCGACTTCCCCCTCCCCCCATTGGGATGCTGGAGGGGTAGGGAGCGTGGTGTACGGAGCCGGGGAGGAGGAGGGCGTCCGGGGAGGATTCTGCGGTGGGGTGTGAGGAGGCGAGAGAGAGAGCATGAAAACCCCATTTGGAGGGCGCCCAACCTTCCCTCCCCCATAAAGTTCCCTCTCACCCCTCTTAACCCTCCATACGACCCCAGAGGCACTTCCAGCCCACCCGCACCGTGCAAAGCCGCCACGCACTCCATTCGCTCTATAAAAGGAGCCACGCGCCAAATACCCTTAGGGGGGCGAGGACAACTCCACGGGGGGGGGGGGGCGAGCGAGCGAGGGAGGGAAGCACCCACCATCCTAACCAATTTGTTGATTATCATTCGGTTATCCCGGAGTGGCGTCGCCACTTCCAGTGCCCCCCCCCCAATCCTCGCCCCTGTTTCAATCTCGAGTACGCACACTCCCGGGGTCCATTCTCACATTGCTCAATCGGCGGGGATGGGGGGAGGGATGAAGGGGCGAGAGCGGGGTGACAGGCAATAGGGTGGGAAATGGGCCACTTCGTTTGTGGAAGGAAGGAAATATCCCTGGGCCATTGACACTGGGAGACCCCGCACCCCTTCGCCACCGGCTTATTTACTCTGCGTGAGTGTGTTGACGAGCGGCGGAAATTTCGGGGAGTACCCCAAGGCCGCGTGTTGAGACCTCTTCGGTGCAATTGCCTCACGCGTGGCTTCCCGTTGCTCTCGGTGAATTAAAATCGTCACTAATGTGCAGCGCTTCCGTGAACGTGCCCTTTGCCTCTTCCTCTTGTGGTTGTGGTAGCTCTTGTATGGTGTTGAATGGGCCAAGCTTTTTAATGAGAGAGATTTACATTTTATGGCACGCATTACACTTCTTCGCTGGCCGAGAGGTGGTGCAGTAGGGAATTGAACTAGTAATAAAGGCATCAGTTTCAGCAGGAAATATTGCAATTGTGGTAATGATCGTGAGGACGCTGGAATAAGGGAACAGGAGTCAAAAGGTGTTATCAATTTCAACACCACTGTCAAATAAGGACGATCTTTATGACTTCCACGGCAGAATTTACACGTATTATGGAAAACTTCCGCGATGTTAGAGTTGATTCGTTAGGTTAATTCTAAGAATTTGTTCTCCTATTTTTAATAGATTTGAGGAAATTCCACCACAGATTTTCCTTGAGTTTTAACGTGAGGGTTTGAATTGATTCCGTTCGAAAATATATCTTTATAATTCAGCGTTAAATATGGAATCAAACCGCGAAATGAAGTAGATAACTTTGGGGAGATTTTCCGACTAATTGAATTTGTTGCTTGTGTCTCGGCGTCACTATCGCATTCTTAGTCCCTTTTACCAGTTTAGATTTTTCCAAATCCTCTTTGTTGTTTGTTCCCGTATCTTTCCAGAAATTGTAGGATTTCTGGATTCTGAAGATTCTGTTGGATTTCTTCTTTAAGATCGACAGAGTCAGTTTTAATTTAAGCAGGATTTTTGACGGCATTCATCACAGGTTTCGAAATCGGTCATCTGGGATTACGGCAAACTCTCGGTTCCATGGTCGCATAGTTTATCATATCCAAATCAATTCCTAGACTGTTTCATAATTCTTATTCGAAACATCACCAAAAGCGATATACAAGGTCGGCTCGTATTTGGTCATTTGAAATCAATGCTATGCTGAAACCACATTATTTTCAATCGGTATCATTTGTACAAAAGTAATCAAGTTTATAACTTCTAGTCTCATGAATATGAAGAAGGGATGACCTCTGAAGAAGGATGCAGGTGCTCAAGGATCGAATGAAAGTTGAAAATGAATCAGGGCCGACATGCGCCCCTGAGAGCGTCATCCTGCCACGGCGCGATGCCTTCACTTTTGGCTGGAGGGGAGAGGGGGGCCGAGGGGTGGGGGGGTTAAGCCCGCGTTCATTGTAGTTTGATGGATGAGTGGATGGGGGAGCACCCTTTGAGGGATGGATCCGTGGCAACAGGAGGGCGTGGAAGAGAGATGTCTGACGGATCGGCCGAGGACGGCGCCGGCACCGAATCGCCTTTCGTCACGTTCCGCACCACCCCTTTCTTTTTCGAGACTTCATATCCGCGCTTAAGGAATGATTCTTCAGCGATGCGAAGCGAAATATTCTTGCAATTTTTTGTTAAAGCAGGGCAACGGATTCCTTTGAAATGGGTGAATTTAATGATTTCTGCCACAAGGAAATAATTTATAAAAATCTCAGACTTAAAAATGGATAGACTGACTGAAGGGAGGGTTAGTGCTACAATTCACTAAAATAATCGTGTTTTTTGTTTGCGACAAATGAGCATGTCGGAAAGTGTCATTTTTGACTGACGCTGAGGAACACTGCGAAAATTGGGAATCGGAATGAATAGGAGGCTCATACTCTATGGTTACAAATGATTTCGATGATAAATCATTACAATAATTTATAGAGTACCATTTTGTTCCCATAGATACGTCGCTGAAGCAAACTTAATAAAGATAATTGTTCTTAATTGTTCCCACTAGAAATCCTAACTGTCTTTAATTCGTTATATATTATGATTTTATGTAAAATTATATCATTTTTATCTAGTGATTCACTTTCTGCGAACGATAGAGAAAAATAAAATTTAATGGATAGTAGATTCAACGCTGGGCCTTCCTTTGCAAATCAAAGCAGTCGTCCAGGTTAATCTGCTGAAAACGAAATGGCTGGTTGCATTATAGAATGATTGAAATTAAAATGAGGATGGATTCTGGAATTTTAAAAAAGTAATTTTCAGCCAATCGGGAAATTGTCCATGAAATGAAGATATTTAATTTTAAAAGTGTCCAGCTGAATGATAGATCCATGATACTTATTGGCTTTTAGTTTAATTGTTATTCATGATGATTTCAATATGATTGTCATTTTTTGTGCACACGCTCACAGCAGCATTTACTTACCAGTGGCCTGTGGTACAGAGTTCTGTTTCTATGGTTGCATGCAAAAATACAAATGTTGTTAGTATTTTTGATCAAGCCAGTTTATTTTCCCTTTCATCAATTATGGCTTCTTTTTTTGTGCATATAAATGCAAAGCGTGGCCTTAACCGTATCCTTTAAAAAGCAAATCCCGTTCTTGCGCCTTTGGGAAAGAAAATTGTGTTAGATGCTGCAGTAAATCAAGGTAAATATGGTATCGTGGGAATGCAATTCCCTCTTTCGGAATAAACCTGAACATTTCTGACAGAAATAACGGTTAATTCTATTGGAAATTCCACACCAGTGAATTTGCATAATTTCCAAATAATATTATGCATTATCGTTCACGACAATTCGAATAGCAAAGATTATTCAAAATTAACATTCAATAACACTCGAAACATCATATATGCGGCTAGTTTCTTTGCAGTAGGTACTGACTGGTCTCTAGAGTTGGTACTGATCACCTGTGACTAAATCTGAGCCCGAAATAAGAGCGAGGGTTATTGGCGTGAGTTATTTTGATAGTCATTGAGCCTATAATCTAACAGACTCATATTTCATTCAATAGGATTAATGACACCAAATACATTGTCCATAATGAAAGTAATGCTCATGATTTTATTGTGACGCGACGATCCATGGTAACGCAGTAAAACCAATAGCGAAATGTGGTGGGGGCCATGCCCTTCCAATGCGGCTGGTCACCAGTTCGCTCCGAATAGCCTGAACGGAAGGACGTGCCTCCGCGTGAAGTGGGGTTTTCGACTTTGTAACACGGCGCACGACACGGTAGATTTCCACCATGAAAACGATCCCAGCCACACGCCCTTCATCGTTACCAACTTTCTGGCCCGGAACACCACCCCGGTGGTCCCCCAGCCCCCTTACAGTTCCACTTGGCTTCTTGCAACTTTTGGGTGTACCCGACCGAAGAGAAAGCTGAAAGGAAAGCATTGGGAGACCAAGTGGAAAATATTCAAAAGCATTCAGAGGACATTCCTGTTTAGAGGAGTTTCAGGGTGCTTTCTGGGCGTGGCAGACACGTCTCCACTCAAGTGTATTATTGTAGCAGGGGGAGAGAGTATTTTGAAGAATTTTAAGCATTTTCACAAGTACGATCAATAAATCTATTTTTCCCGGAGAGTGGGCATTGCTTTTATATTGGACCCTGTGTATATGTTTGCTCAAAGTCAAGGACGAGATATTGAATGGAATCAGTACACTCGGAGTCGGTTCAGTTAATCACGACCCTGATTATGGCCACTCTTTCAGTTCCGCATTCCACGTGCATCGAAGGATAAATGGGAGAATATATCTCCTCAGTCAATCAAAATTCCTCGCATCTATTTTTCCTGCCTCCTTCGAATTTGGCATGTCAATCCCCTCTCTTCGCCCACCATTTCCTCATTTGTTTTACTTCTCTCTGTCCAGTTCACTTTATCCATCCTTCTCCTCGCCCAAACCTTAAAATCCTCCAAATATACGTCTATCACCTTGCTTCAATGACCTTGTCTCTGCGCCCAACGTAACTACTGTACATATCAAATTTTTCACGAGCCTATTTTTAACATCCGTAGAAATAAGTTCATGTAAAAACCTTTAATAGTAATAATTAGGCGTGAGCCCTCCCCCCTGCCGCCTTTCGACCTCTCCTGAGTGAAACATATACGGGGAATGTGTGGGCGAGCTAGTAAAAAATTAGGATTTATTAGAAGATTACTTGGTAAATGTGATGAAAATTTCACAGAATAATGCTATCTGTCGTTGGTTAGGCTTCATTTAGAATATGCTTCTTGTATTAACGGGATCCTCATGAAGTCGGATTGATTGCCGAATTGGATCGCGTGCAGCGTAGAGGAGCTGGAGTTGTAAAACGTTGTTATAATAAACTTAGTAGCCTATCCAAATATTAGAGCTGCTAGGCTGGGAATCAATACTGGAGCGATGGTTAAATTACAGGTTAAATCTCCTGCATCTATTTGAAAGAGGTCTCTTTAGCAGTGATGCTGTATTATTACTCCCATCGTACTACGGTAGGAGAGATCGTGTGAATAAAATTGGAGAGATAAAGTGTAGAACTGATAGATTTCAGATATTTTTCCCACGAACGAGAAGGAATTAGGGCAACTGTTTTTGTACACGTTAGGTTGTGGAAGTATTTTTCTTTGTTGATTGACAGTTGACGGGGACGTTGAGTAAGGATGTTAAGAAAAGACTCGTAAAAACTTTAATTTGGAGCGTAGCTATGTACGGTGCGGAAACGTGGTCATTGAAGCAGGAGGATAGACGTAGATTGGAGGCTTTTGAAATGTGGGTGTGGAGAAGAATGGAGAAGGTGAAATGGACAGAGAAGAAAACAAACGAGGAAGTACTTGGCATGGTGGGCGAAGAGAGGGGTTTGTAGGGAGCAATCCTATGGAGGCAGGAAAAGTGGATGAAGGGGGTATTGACCGGCAGTGGGATGTTGAAGACTGTAATTGAGGGGAGAATTTTAGTCAAACGAGGAAAGGGAAGGAACAGGATAGGGATGTTGGACGGGATGAAGGGAGGAAGAAAGTACTCATAGATGAAGAGGGACCTGATGTAGAGTAGGATGTTGTGTTTTGCTAGGGGCCACAAATTATTTAATTAGTAATTACGTCAATCCAAAAACCTACCTTAACCGGTAGATTACCTAATAATATATGTATGTATGTATATATATATATATACATATATATATATATAAAATTATTATTATTAGGTAATCTACATCTCTCGCAAGTATATATGGAAAATGCGAGGTGACTCAGGAAGGTATCAGCTTGATTATATTCTGGTCAGACACAGGTTTAAAAACAGTGTGACAAATTCGCACAGCTTCCCATATAGTGGATGCGGACTCTGACCACAATTTAGTTGTTATGAAATGTAGCGTCCGTTTCAAAAAGGTAAGGCAGGGGCGGTGGGTTAGAAAATGGAATGTAGAAGTATTAAATGGTTTGAAAAGGAAGGAATACAAAGAGGCTGTAGAGGATATCATGGAGGATGGTAAAGAGCTAAGTACTATCGAAGAAAAATGTGAATGTATCAAGAAAGGGATGTCTAAAGCCGCAAAAGACACTATTGTAACCGTTAACGCTAAAAGGACTAGGATACCATGGATCACGGATGAGATGATTACAAAGATGGATGAGCGGAGAAAATCTAAGAATGTAAACACAGAGTTAGGCAAAATAAAGTACAAAGAATTAAACAATACATTGAGGTGGGGAACAAATAAAGCAAAAGAAGCATGGTGGAAGACGCAGTGCCTGGATATGGAAAGTCTGCAGAGGAAGGGGGAAATCGGTGCGCTGTACAGTAGAGTTAAATTTTTATCGGGAAGTAAGAAAGGATGAGCTATGCTAACAGTTAGAGATAAGGCGGGTAAGGTAATAGTTGACGCAGGAAAGATCCAAGAGAGATGGAAGGAGTAGTAGTTTTGAGGGGAGGCGACCGACAGCTAAGGTCATTTGCGCCATAGGGGATGGATAGGAAAGGATGAAGGGTGGAGAGAAACCCGGCGTCGGCATTAGCCTACTCTTTACGAAAGGCGCCAAGGGGTCCGCAGTTTAACGTCCCATCCGACGGACGGCGTACTCACTCAAAGTGCCCTCCACAAAGCACCTCAAGTAGGGATCGAGATACCTCTGAAAAATATTCAACACCGCCGGGATTTGAACCCGCGCCCTCATGGTGGGAAGCCAGTACGTTAGCCCCCGCACCATCTCGATCCCCGAGATGGAAGGAGTATATAGAAGAACTGTATAGTAAAGAACTTAGACCAACCAAGTTAGACATTGAAAAAGAATATGACATAGAGGAAGATAGCTTAGGTCCAGGCATACTAGACGATGAGATAGAAAGGGCATTAAGGGAGATGAAGCTAAATAAGGCCGTGGGGGTGGATAAAATTCCCGCGGAACTACTGAAATGTTTAGGCCAATGTGGGAGGGAGAGGCTATATGGGCTGATTCGTAGTATTTATGAGGAAGGAATCTGGTCGGAAGACTTTTTGAGATCAGTTTTAGTTCCCATTCCGAAAAAGGTAAAGGCTACATCATGTGAGGACTGCAGGACAATAAGTTTGATATCCCACGTAGCTAAAGTTGTTCTCAGGATCATAAACAAAAGTATAGAAGGTAAGACAAATGATTACTTAGGGGATGATCAGTTTGGGTTTAGGAAGGGGAGAGGTACGCGTGATACCACTGCTAGTAGTCACAAAATATTTGTTTAGGAGCTGTGTCCATCCAAAAACCTAACTCAACCGGTAGATAACCTAATAATAATAATAATATAAATATATTTATTTATTTATATTTATGTATAGTTGAACAAAGTTGAGAGTTGAAGTTGACAAAAACGATTATGAGGCTGTTCTTAATCGTATATATATATATATATATATATATATATATATATATATATATATATATATATATATATATATATATATATATATATATATGTATATATATGTATGTATGTATATATATATATATATATATATATATATATTTATTTATTTATTTATTTATTTATTTATTTTATATTTATATATATGTAAAATGTATACACACACAGAGTGAATAACGATCAAGAACAACCTCATAATCGTATTTGTCCACTTCAACTCCCACTCGCCACAGGTATTTCTATTTTTTATGCTTCTTCTCTTTCTTATAAATTAATCATTAAACCTAATAAATTTTAAATTCTGGTTAGAATTTACATAAAGTCTCGAGAAAACGTGGGGTTTGACAGTGGTATTGCTAAATCCCTGTCTGGCCATAATTTTGTCAAACTGATCTCCATGCATATTTTGCAATTTTCCATGTGTACCTATGTCTACTCTGGTGTTCAAATCATGTATTGTTTAAAATAAAGCTACGTTTTCAGCAGAAACACAAAGTTTTATCCCCACCGCCGTTCATTTCTTCCAAATTACACTCTCTTGCCTCATTACTAAATTACTTCCTTTACCTATGACTGCATTCCAATCCCCCATCACTATCAAATGTTTCCCTGCAGGAACACATGCGATTATATCCTCTAATTGATCTTATGTCCTATCGACCTCTCCCTCCTTATGGTTGCTCGGTGGCATGTATACCTGAACAACGACCAAGTTCGTCGGTTCTGCTTTTACCTCGAATAGTAATATTCTCTCCGTTTCCTCTTATGTTGACTACGCTTTTTCCTACCTCTTTATTTAATACTATGGCAAACCGTCGTTGGCTCTCGTCCCCACGATGTGTATTATTCTATAATTATCTCTCCAGAAATCCCCGCTATCCTCCTATCTCGCCTCGCATGGACATAACATATTTATATTTCTTCCCTCCGAGATATGAATTCCGAATCTGAATTTACTCGAGAAAATTGATGAAACCCGAGAAAATGGTCCCATTTTATTATGAATGCAGAGGAATCCGAATTTTAAAATTACATTTTAAAAGAGCAACTCTTCCACTCTTCTTGTTCTTTGTATTTTGTTCCAGTCAAGGGTTGACCACTTTGTCGTATTTATATTTCTCGCCGCTTGGATGGTAATGGTAGGATTCCGAGGAGGCCAGTGGCTCCATTTTTAATCCCTTGAGAAGCGAGTGCGAGGATGAGGGAAACGTCCCCTCCGAGTTAATTAGGCAATTCAACATGCAGCCTCAAGTGTTACCGCCGGTAGCAAAGGACGGAGCTCCCCCATGAGCTCATTTTGATGGCGCCGACTGCGGCGAACCTGAGAAGGCGCTTCTAAAGAAGCCAAGGGCTGACTGAAGAGTGTCTCTCGACCCCGTAAGAGGTCAGCGGGCTTCCATTGTTTAACCTCTCTGCGGAATTGTATTGGTTGAAGTTGCTTGGATTCGCTTCCCCCTTAGCGGTTTGAGGTATTGCGCTCGATTCAGAGCTAAGCGGTGCCCTCGTCCCTGTCCGTCAGAGATGAATGATATTTATCGCTATATCGAGCGGGGATCTTCCGTAGACGGAACAGACCACGCTTCGAGTGAATCAAGCACGCATATTTAGTCTGTAATTGGAATTTGTCTGTAACAAGGTTCCGTCATTCCTTTTCCTAAACATTTTAGTGGTTCTGCGGGAACGGTGTCCGCCTTATTTGGTTTCATGTCCCTCAATGCCGTTTCTATCTCCTCGTCAAGTACCCCTCGACTCGAGCTGTTTTCATCGCCTTCCTGTTGTCTTTCTATGTCTAATCTTGCCATTCTTTAGCATATAGTTCTCCATATTATTATTTTATCACTCCTGGTACTTCCCTAGTTCAATTATTTATTATACTAAAAACAATAAATGCTTTCATCTTCGTGAATAGCACACCAATTCCTCCACTTCTTGGTAAAAATTTCATATCCTCGCACTGCGTCTGCGTCAATAATTTAGTAAATACTCCAGTACTTGCGATGATTTCTTCAGAACACGACAGCGGAAGCCTTGCCTCTCCCACTGCCGGGCACGACACACGGCCGATTGGGCCATGCCCCCTAGTTACCAGGACTCAAAATCTCTGAATTATTCATCTTTATGTTCTTGGGAATGATAATTGAGGTGGTTACTCGCTGCTCTCCTCAATAGTGTTTTTAACGTGACACCATCACTCAATGGCCCCCCAATTTGGTCGGACGCCTTTGCAGCCGCCTCACTGAGTAACAGACGCTGCGTGGACTACCTTTCGTCTGGCTGCTAACCTTCGACCTATCTTACACATGGGTGACCCTACACATCCTGAATCCCCCGGTAATTTCCACGTATACCTACAGCTTTATTGGTGTGTTAACATGTATTGGTCATGATTTTCTCGCGTCTCCTGCAGAACTCAATTGCTTCCACCCCGCAGTTATTCCTTGTTCCTTAACTGTAGCTAACCCCACCACATCACCATCTCTTCCTTCGCCTACCGTCGCCTTCCAAACCCCCATCACTATCAAATGTTTTCCTGCAGGAACACACGCGATCATGTCCTCTAACTGATCGAATATCCCACCAACATCTTCCTCCTTATGATTCCTTCCTCCCTATGATTGCCGAAGAGGAACTCGAAGGCACGCGTTACTCATCCTTATTTCGGCGGGGGGAAATAATTCAAACAGAAATTAAACCGTGAAGGCGAAGCAGGAACTCAATTTCGGGAGCATTTTCTAAAAAGAATAACTCAGGAAGACGGGGAGAACTTCTATAATGGCGGGCAAACGGGCGGATGGTGGGTGGGGAAGGGAGGGGAGGAAGGAGAAAGGAATGAGGGGGGATGGAGGGGGATGAAGGGGGGGGGGGAAGGGAGGGAAATAACGCATGCGGAGGGATTATGAATGCGAGGAAGAGAGACATTTTGGACCCAAGAGGGGAAAAATCGTAAATTATAAAGTTTCGTGCGGAAAAAATTGCAACCCTGGGGCCAGGAGGTAAGGGCGGGATGGAGGCGGGGGGCGTCGCGGAGAGACGTGAAAAGGTAAAGGAAGCGCGAATATAATGACGATAAAAAAAGGAAGGGAGGATGGCGCGCACCCCTCAGCGAGAGGTAGAGCGGCGTTGCCAAATCTATGCTCCCCCTATTGATCCCGTGCACGCCCAGCGAGGGAGCCGAGCGTGGGTAAGCGAGGGGACGAGGGCGGTGCCGGGGCAACGCCCCCCCTGCCCCTGCGCCACCTCCTCTCGCCTTCTCCTCGCCTCGAAGCGAAGTCTACTCTCGCGCTGCCCCTACCAGCCGCGCAGCCCACATCACTCCGGGCCCTCGTCCCAGGGCCCGCCCCGCTCCACCCCCCTTCCTCCCTCCGCCCCCCAACCCTCCCCCTTCCAACCTCTCCGCGAGAGGGTCGTCATTTGTTTCGGCGTACCACCGCCGAGGAGAAATCGTCCCCCGTTGGACATCTCCACGTTCGTCGCCACCTGACTTCGTTTATTTCGGCATCCTTGGCGGAACCCAACGTTTTCTTCATATTTTTTGTTCAACAGTTATTTGAAATTGCTTATTTTCAAAATTCAAATGCAGGTTTAACTATGATTTAATTTGAGGGCACGTAATCAGGGTAGGATATCAGAATGGCTAAATAGAACGATAGGTAACCCTTCAGCTTAAATATACCTAGACCATACTCATATGTAACAAATGTTTTGCTAAGATATTAGACTAAAAAAGAACAATTAGGTTTTAACATGAAAAACAACCATATGAGTCAAAGATGGTTCATCTTCGAGAGTAAGTGGCTTTCTAGTTGCAAATAAAATATGCATGAGCCGATTTAATTACTGTCTAGGGTATTTTATGCCTGACCGCAGTAGATAGACCATTTAGTAATGGTATCACGTTAAAAACAGTATTGAGGAAGTCAAGGGGAACCTTTCTCAATTGTCAATCTCAAGGTTGCTATGATGGATAGTTTAGAGAAAATGAGACCGGGCAACTACGGCACTTGGCTTGGCTCACATTTGATAGTGTTATAGGATTGAAATTCGACGGTAGGCGAAGGAAGAGATGTGATAAGGTGGGGGACTACGGTTTAGGCACGAGGAATGACCGCGGGGATAAAGCAGTCGAGTTCTGCAGGAGACAGGGGTTAGTCATCACCAACGCTTGGTTTAGACACCACAAAAGGGTAGTAGTAGTAGTATTTAGGGGAGGCGACCGACTGCTGAGGTCATTTGCGCCATAGTATATGGACAGGAAAGGATGAAGGGTGGAGAGAAACCCGGCGTCGGCATTAGCTTACTCTTAACGAAAGGTGCCAAGGGATCCGCAGCTTAATGTCCCATCCGACGGACGGCGTACTCACTCGTGCCCTCCACAAAGTACCTCAAATAGGGATGGAGATCACACTGAAAAATATTCAACACCGCCGGGATTTGAACCCGAGCCCTCTGAGTGGGAAGCCAGTACGGTAGCCATCGCACCAATCCCGATCCCCACCACAAAAGGCGTAGGTATATATGGGAAATGCCAGGCGACTCAGGAAGGTATCAGTTAGATTATATCCTGGTTAGACGCAGGTTTAGGAACAGTGTGATAAATTCACACAACTTCCCGGGAGCGGATGCGGACTCTGACCACAATTTAGTTGTTATGAAATGTAGCGTACGTTTCAAAAAGATAAGGCAGGGGCGGCGAGTTAGAAAATGGAATGTAGAAGCATTAAATGGGTTGAAAAGGAAGGACTACCAGCAGGCTGTAGATTAAAACATGGAGGATGGTAAAGAGCTGAGTAATATCGAAGAAAAATCGGAATGTACGAGGGTGATTCGAAAAGTAATGCCTCCTATTTTTTTTCATTGAAAATCAATTTTATTCTCAACTTTCCGTACATCGTTGGAAAGGTTGAGCATTTAGTTATTTTTTATACATAGTTGCCTTGACGATCAATCTCTTTTTTCATCCTTGTAAGCAGCTTTTTAATACCGGCGACGTACCTTTCTCCTGCCGCGTCACGAAGCCAACTGACGACTGCTTCTTGCACTTCCTCGACGTAAATGCTCAGCCTTGCCTACGATGCACACAAAGTTGAGAATAAATTTGATATCTCATTAAAAATATAAGTAACTTACTTTTCGATTCGCCCTTGTATCAAGAAAGGGATATTGAAAACCGCCAAAGACCCTTTAGGAACCGTTAACGGAAAAAGGACAAGGAAACCATGGATCGCGGGGGAGCTGATTAGAAAGGTAGATGAGAGGAGGAAATAGAAGAATGTAAACACAGAGTTAGGCAGAAGGACGTTTAAAGATTCATAATAAATGGATTTATTATTATCAGGTAATCTACCGGTAAGGGTAGGTTTTTGGATGGACATAATTACTAATTAAATAATTTGTGACCCCTAGCAAAACATAACATCCTACTCTACATCAGGTCCCTCTTCATCTCTGAGTACTTTCTTCCTCCCTTCATCCCGTCCAACATCCCTATTCTGTTCCTTCCCTTTCCTCGTTTGCCTAACATTCTCCCCTCAATTACGGTCTTCAACATCCCACCGCCGGTCAGTACCCCCTTTATCCACATTTCCTGCCTCTATAGGATTGCTCCCAACAAACCCCTCTCTTCGCCCACTGTACCAAGTACTTCCTCATTTGTTTTCTTCTCTGTCCATTTCACCTTCTCCATTCTTCTCCACACCCACATTTCAAAAGCCTCCAATATACGTGTATCCTCCTGCTTCAATGACCACGTTTCCGCGCCGTACATAGTTACGTTCCATATCAAAGTTTTTACGAGTCTTTTCTTAACATCATAAATGGATACGGATAACAAATACATGGATTAAAAGAAATGGGGTGGAAGACGCGGTGCAAGGGTATGAAAATTTCGAAGGACAAGAGTAAAATTAGTGTGCTTTACCAGAAAGTTAAAAACTGTCGGGAGGTGAGAAGGTAAAATTTGTGTTAACAGTTAAAGATAATTCGCGGAAAATATAAGTTGAACAAGGAAAGATCCAAGAGGCATTGGAGTAATGTGTGAAATAAATATATGGTTAACAACTTATGCCAGCAAGGTTAGACAGGAAAAATGATGACGCAGATAAAGATACATTAGGTCCAAATATACTTGATAATCAGAGAGTGCAGGGCATCAAAGGGCAAATTCCAAGAAACTGTAGGATTATGGGAAATAAAATCGAATAAGGCCGTGGGGCTACAAAAAGTTTCTACGAAAGTATTTAAAGGATTAGGAAAATGTTAGAATAAGAGTCTTTATTGGTGAATTCTTACCATTTATTGAGAAAGGAATTTGTCCGTAAGAATTCGTCAGGGGGATCGAGATGGTGCGGGGGCTAACGTACTGGCTTCCCACCCAGAGGGTTCAAATCCCGGCGGTGTTGAATATTTTTCAGAGATACCTCGATCCCTACTTGAGGTACTTTGTGGAGGGCACTTTGAGTGAGTACGCAGTCCGTCGGATGGGACGTTAAGCTGCGGACCTCTTGGCGCCTTTCGTAAAGAGTAGGCTAATGCCGACGCCGGGTTTCTCTCCACCCTTCATCCTTTCCTGTCCATATACTATGGCGCAAATGACCTCAGCTGTCGGTCGCCTCCCCTAAAAACTACTACTACGAATTCGTCAGATTAGCATCAGTTCCAATTCCAAGAGGGAATAAGCAGCAATATATGGAAATAAAAATTTGATATTGTATGATCAAGAGTATCAGATTCATAAAAAGGAGAATGGTTTCTTCATTTTTAACACGGGTACTTATTGAACCGCCCTCATATATACGCCTTTTATGGTGTCTAAACCAAATGTAGAATAAGCTTTCTCCTCAAAACTCACGGTCATTCCTCGTGCCTAAACCATAGTCCCCCACTTCATCACCATCTCTTCCTTCGCCTACCGTCGTCGCATTCCAATCCCCCATCACTATCAAATGTTTCCCTGCAGGGACACACGCGATCATGTCCTCTAACTGATCGTATATCCTATCGACTTCTTCCTCCTTATGATTCCTTCCTCCCGATGATTACGGGAGAGGAATGCAAAGGCTCGCGCTCCCTCTCCTTATTTCGGCGGGGGAAAATCATTCAAACAGAAAGTAAACCGTTAAGGCGAGGCACGAACCCGAAAAATCACACAGTTTGGTTGAAGGTGAAGGTGCACAGAGGCGCGTTCGGGAAACGAACCCAGGACCTCCTGTCAGTGGAGCAGTGCTCTTCTAATGAACTACCATCTATGATGAACCTATTTTTATTAATTGTAACATTCTTGTAATTATAATTGTTATTTTTATTGTTATTATTATATTATTAGTTGATACGGGTTTGGTAGTCTATCGAGTGGAGCTGTGGGCAACTGATGGCAAGAATCGGGCATTCCCCCGGGCAACTTCAGCAAAAAATAGCACTCATTAATAGTATACGATTAGAGATTCCATTCCTTAGGCCAGTTGCAGACCATTGATTGCCTTAGCTTTAGCCCTCTTTATTTTGGGGTTGTAATTTCTTCTCCCCTCCACCATGGTGACCAGTATTATTACGTACGTGCTTGCATTACAGAGGAAAGGAGATGCCCGTCGTCATGCGCTCTGTCTTCTCGGGTAGTTTACCTATGGCGTCCGCAAATCGCAGCATACTCATGCAAGGATCGCGTGGGTGTGGAAAAGGGCTTCCCTTTCTCTACCCTCGCCACTGTCACCATGGGAGCAGGTACACACCCACTCCCTCCCCTCCCCTGGCCCATAAGGCAGCGCGCGGCCCTGCTCTCGCCGCGAGAACGACTAATCCAATCGCCACCCTCCCTCCCTCCCTCCGGACACACCACCGCCTTTGATGGGCGCCAATAGATTGGACGGCCTGTATCATCTCTTGTGTTCCCCCTCCACCCCCCGACCTCCCCCAACCCCTTCCCCCCTCTCCCTCCCTCCCTGCCCTCATTCGCTTTTTCCTCGTTGTTTTTTCGATTCCGCTTGATCCTCGTCAGTCCGCTCATCCCCGTATCAGCGGTAGTCAAAAGGAATCAAACCGCACGCGGCTCTGAATTGGATGGGGGAGGTGCAAAAGAGAGCTTTCCATTAACGTTGATTACAATGATTTTTACCCCAAAAAGGGAGAGAGAGAGATGAGACAAAAATAATATTTCGACTGCGTAAATCAGACTTCATTTTGTACCACGGTGCCTTTTGCCGATTTTTTTAATATTAATAAAAATAGCCGCTCTGCGTTTGTTCGAAAATACATGAAGGCGACATACGGGCGCGGCCCCCTTCCCCCTCTCAACGCAATTAGTTTAAAAGCGCTCTTTTCTAGGTTCACACACACGTGTATATATATACATATTTTTTTTTAAAGGTAATCTACCGGTTAAGGTAGGTTTTTGGATAGACACAACTACCAAACAA
>NW_027287205.1:90821393-90968893 GCF_022747635.1 Hetaerina americana | reverse complement strand
AATTGTTAAAAAGGACAAAGCGTGGGAAGATTTATGGCAAGGGATAGAAAAGCCTGCTTTAAGCCTGCCTGCAACTTTAAGAGAAAAAACGACCATAATTTCAAAATAAAAATAAGGACTCAAAAAACAATTAAGAGGAAATACTCTTTTTTAAATAGAGCTATAATTGATTGGAACCAGCTGCCTGGAGGTTTGTTTGAGCTCTTTCCATCCAATTTTAGAAGTTTTAAGTATAAACGTAAAGCAGCCACTGGGTAATAAACTTCATTGTAGATTTGAAAATATTGTTTGTATGTGATGTGGAAGTTAGTTTGCATGTGATGTGGAAGTGTCATTGTATGTAAAAATATTTTGTCTCTTATCTGTTTTTATATGTGTCCGTATGTAATTTTCGTTGTAAGAGCTGTGGCCAAACTTGACCGTTGCCACCAGGAAAATCGCCTTATTGCAACGTAATTGTGTAAATAATAAATAAATAAATAAAACTGCCTATTCGGAGTCTCCGACCCCCACTCGCACCTGAGCAGTCGGAGACACGCACAGGTTGGGGATTAGCCTCCTGTCTATGAGACACCTTTTCCGAAATCTACGAAACAAAGAAATACTTTCTGATTGTATTCTATCCTCCTCGCGATTAGTGATATCATTACTGCAATGGCATCACGCGTACCTCTCCCCTTCCTAAACCCAAAATGATCATCCCCTAAGTAATTATTTATCCTACTCTCTTTCCTTTTGTTGATGATCTTGAAAACAACTTTAGCCTCCTGCAAAATCAAACTTATTGTTCTTAAGTCCACCTTTTATAGAGCAGTGTTATTTCCCATTTCTGGTATAGAAAATAACACTGATCTAACGAAGTGTTCGGATCACATTCCTCCCTTATATATGCTACGAATTTTCCGTAAAAACTCTTCCTCCAAAATCCTCCTTAACGCGTAAGTCTTCCATGGAAATGCAGTCTGCGCCTAATTTGGTCACCACCTTAGTCTTTCTTGCACTGTCATTTGACGAGAGGAAATCGGTATCTTCTGTTGTGCCCACACCAGCAGAGGCCACATGAATCGCTGAGTGCCGTTCAGGTAAAGAATGCAAATTTTTCCCAATCGAATATTAAAGGATTGTAAAAGTTCAAAATGTATGTTTATTGATCAATACCAATCAGTTTCAAATCGACAATCGGTGTCAATCATTATCAAATAATGACTAATTTTTCCTTTCTTGTATTAGGATAAGGGCTTTGGATGACATAGTCATTGGTATCACACAGAATGAAACGAAATAGGCACATTCATTATCTGTCAACCCAACAATTAGAGTTCTTTCCTTATTTATTCAACATAAGCAAATCTTAATGACCTTTTTGGCAAATTCTTGCATTCAATAAGTTTATTCTGGCTTACTCCACCTATTGAACGTAATTGGTACAGAAAAACAGTCAATAAACTTCATTAATTTAAAATTCTCAGGTCCACTTTCAATAATAAATGCAAAATAACTGGTTGTTTTATAGTACGTGCGATTTATTCAATATTTCGCTATTGCTAAAATCTTCGAACTCCTACATGATACGAAATTATGTGTTGTTTCAGTTTTGGGGTACACCTGATCCTGCTAAATATCCCATGTATCGTGGAATCTGCATATTACATTTCCAATCCATTTCGTTCAATTATCAAGTTGAAGCAGTGTTAAGCACCCAGCATTCGCTGGGTCAGAAGATTCTTCAGTTTTCCATTCACAATGAGAATTCACGAGGAGAATGGTTGACTTAAGGCGACTGAGAAAACACATTCACGGGGAACAAAACATACCAGACACTCAATTGGGCACGTTTTTAAAAAATACTTTCAAGGAAGGGC
Source organism: Hetaerina americana (assembly GCF_022747635.1). Classification (NCBI taxonomy): domain Eukaryota; kingdom Metazoa; phylum Arthropoda; class Insecta; order Odonata; family Calopterygidae; genus Hetaerina; species Hetaerina americana. Next base: position 90,967,031 of record NW_027287205.1, on the reverse strand, counting down.
GTTTGCAGGTCGCTTCCGTCAGAGGCATTTGACTTCCATATTTTAAACTGAAACTTACAATATCCATTCATTAACAAAGTTCATCGGTTAACAGATCACGCCATATTGTATTACGCGGAGGCGACATCTGATGCTACAGAGGAATGCACTCGATGTAAATGATTCATGTCAATGGTCCTGGAGGAGCAACCGCGCTGCGCTCGAAGTTTTCGCGATCCCCACGCTGCATGTACGCCAGACGCCTATGAGTTTGCCTGTGACATCGTATGTACGGCATTTCGCCACAACATCTTATCCCTTTAAAGCCTCCAAAATATCGGAGTGTATTTGAACGACTCGGTAGCTTAACTGGCTAAAGCAATCGGCCGGACATTGAGGAATCAGGGTTCGCATCACGGTCAAGGCGAATGATTTTTACATTCTGAAATTTTTGCATTGTAATTTCACTCCGAAGTTAAATATTATAATATATCAGTCCAGGAAACTATTATGAACGGAGTACTTAAATTTTTGAGGGAGCATTTCAAATATAATGGCTCAATCTTTCAACTCCAGAAATTTCATCGACCATTCCTCCTTGGAACTCAGCAAGAAAAATGAGCACGTCTGACAATTCGACGAATAATTATGCATTTTGAATTGAATCGAGGAGATTTTTCAGAGCCTTTCCCTGAAGAAGACTATAAACGAGGAAGACGGACGATGGAGCCCGAAGGTCATACAGGTTACCAGTGATATTCAAAACATCTGGTGGTAAACAACAGCAAATAGACCGCATTTATAGCGCATGCGCAAAAGTTGTAAACATGAGAACTCGAGGAAGATAATCCTGCCTCCATGACGACCAAAATGGATTTCATTCGTCCCGGGAGCAAAAGGGTACGCGAACGGTGAGATGAGACTGTGAAGATATTCCAGGGATACGAAGCAGGGGAGGCGAACTGATTCCCCTGTGGGGCGGGTGGGGGCAGAGCAGATTCGCGGGGGCACATTCGGGGCGAGGCCTCCCCCACGTCATCGCCGCGAAACAATCGCGAAAGGCGAGGAGGTGACCGCGGAACGGCATCACTAGCTCTCCATTCTTGCGTGCGCCAATAATGGGGATGGTAGCCAGGGACGGGACGTGGACATCGTTGAGATTCGTTAGTTTCGGGTTCCTCGCGAACGACCCCTTAAAAGGGCCGACCATTCCCCTTGGTGTGCCGCGGCGGGCATCGGTCCGTGCAAGAGTCAGCCTCCGTTTCCGCCCACCCAAGAGCTGTCCTGCCACTCTGACCTCCTTTCGTGAGTCAGTTGTTCGTCGGTGGAGATGTCCGCTCGTTTATTGGCTCTCGTCATCGTCGATGGCCATTCTAAGATTGCTTTCTGACAGATGTTGAATCTAATAATATCGGCAAATACCTCTTCATGTACGAGGGTCATCCGGAAAGTAGTACCCGTTCGTGAAATAAAGACACAAAAGTAAATATTAACAAACATAAAAAATTTTATTTGAAAGAGGATACTTTAAACTACTTCTCAACATAATCTCCAAGCAAATTAAGGCATTTGTCATAACGTGTGACAAGTTTCTGTATTCCTGCTGCATAGTCCTTCGCCGCCAGCTCATTGAGATACGCGAGGGACCCATCTTGCACAAATTTTTGCATAATGCAGATGGTGTTTAACAATTTCATGAACAATTGTTCGAGAAACATTGGGAAAATGCTCACAGATGTCATCAATTGTGACGCGCCGATCGTTCCTCACGAATTCGTCAACTGAGCTCACCAGTTGGTCTGTAATGACAGACGGTCTCCCCGAACGCTCATCGTCGTGTGTGTTCCCCCTCCCCATGTTGAAGTTGCGACACCACCGCCGAACAGACGACTCGTCCATTACATTGTCTCCATACACCTCCTTTAATTGGCGATGAATATCACATGGGCGAACGTTTCTTGCATTGAGGAATTTAATCACTGCCCTCACTTCACAACTGGCGGCGTTCTCAATTTTTTTAAACATTGTAAACAATCACAGAAACAACACAGGCAATGCTAGCGTCACGCAACTTGGCTCAGAGAAGGCAGACAAGCCACTGAAGCTATCTGACCTCGTCCAGCGGCTACTCGCGTCGTCAGCACTTCATGCGGCACGAACGGGTACTACTTTCCGGATGACCCTCGTATTTCCTCTCTGACGTGTGTTGGCTCCAATCGCGCATCATGTCTCAGGTGGTCTCCGAATTACTTCCGCTTTTCCCTTTCGATGACTCCCTGCATCATGTCTCCACGATCCATTGCTGATCTTAGATGATCCATTCGTCTTCATTTCACGGCTGCCAATCGCACTGCGCAACATACATATGAACTAATACATTGTTCTCCCGACATATTCATTGTTTTGCAGTCGCCCCACGTGTGGCCATCTTGCTGTCGGATCACGTTTCGGATGGCTTTACTCACCCAGTTAAACCCGATTTCAACTTAAAGGTTTTCATTTCGCAAAATAAAACAGTGCTTTCATTTCAAATGAAGGGAAAGTATTGGAGGCCCTCACCCTAAAAGATAAATCGTGCTTCAGATTTTCAGCGCCCTGCCTACGGAGAGCATTGGCCTTACTCCTTCTACGGCAGGAGGGAACGGGATACAGAACCACAGAGGTTGATTGTGCAGCCGACAGATTTGATGTCGCCTCTGTCACGATCGAAAAGGGATCAGAACAACTGACGGCGACGGCGCGAAGGAAACAGTTTTTTATGCTTGCCGGAGAGGTTCATGTTCATTTTTTCACATAAACCTTGTTCTATTGTTTCCTTTGCTAGCAGCAGGTTTCGCATTTCTAGTGAAGTATTTTAGACGCACCTAGGCGTCGCAGTGCACGTGAGCTGTGTTAAGAAAGATTTCTATCGTTGAATTACTCGTATTTCCCATGCCCTTTGGTGGCTAATATGCCAGCAATACTTTAATTAGCAGTTGATGGTCCGACACCCCCTGCCACTCACCCTGGGTCGTAATTTACCCTGTCGGACCCGGTAGTTTCACAGGGTCCGTACGTCACTCTCCTCGGTGGCGCCGCCGGCCGTGTCTCTCCCTGCGAGTGCCTCTGGTGTGAATCTCTCCTCTCGTCAGCGCTCACTTATCATCGGAATGCCTCCGAGATGGCGTCGTCGGCTGCATTTCCCTTTGCTAGGAACTCTCATCCATGGACTCTGTCCGTCTTTCAAAGCTCCGTCTTTCCTCCCTTCCTCAAGTTGGCTTTGATGGCACGTGCCACTCGTGTCCCGCCCGAAAGCGAATGCTTGCATCGATGTTCCCGCCTTCTCAAAACTGGTGACCGCAAGGCGCGTGCCTCTAACTCTCCACGAACCGTGGCACACATCTCACTCATAGCTTTATCTTTTTGGCATGATTTTACCTGCTGATGGTGATGATCCATTAACTGGACGTAAAATTTTTCTCTACCTTATATCATGGAAACTATTAGTAAATATCAGTATTTCTAGTCTTGCACATTGCGGCGTTCAGTCTTCGCGCGGTGTGCATGGTTGGTGCGGATGATGCCCCCTCTTCCACGTCCGGTGGCTTGCAAGGCATCGTGTGATTAGATGGGAATGTTGGTGAAGTGGAACCAAGGCACCAAGGGTGGACGTGGTCCACGTTGGTGTCTCTCTGTCCGCTTTGCCGCGGCCCGCTTGTCATTGCTTTTTTACACTCCGTTCGCCCTCTCTCTCCCCCTTCCTCCCTCCATCACTTTCTCCACGCCGTCGGCCCTGGATGTCTCCGGCGGTGACCTCCTTGGCGGCCGGGCGCGCCCTCAGCGGGGAACCCCCGGAAGCAGCGGCGGGAGCGGACGACGTTCACGCGGGCGCAGCTGGACGTCCTCGAGGCGCTCTTCTCGAAGACGCGCTACCCGGACATCTTCATGCGGGAGGAGGTGGCCATCAAGATCAACCTCCCGGAGTCCAGGGTTCAGGTGAGTGCGTGCCATCTGCGCCACACAGGGACATGTGAACCCTGCGGGCCCTTCCCGATCCACGCGTGGGCTATGACAGCAGCAATCAGTGAGTGCATTGAGGCCTGCTGGGATCATCTGTTTTTATGCAGGAGGAGGTCCAGAAAGTGCCTTACGCTTCGGCCTAGCGTCGCGGTGATTAATGGGGCTAGAGCCACCACCTTGGTGTCTAAACGTCCAGTACGCTCTGTACTATGCATCCCGCTGTGGTATTGTGTGCAGACTGTGGTTGTCCTACTTTACATTCATTGAGAATTGTTAAAATTTGCGCCGCAATAGAAAATCCGACGAGTTATGAAGTGGGATCTGTGATTAGGTTTTCACTGGCAAAAAACTAACACAAGCAAATTGCAATTCATATGTGTGTGCAACTTTGTGTGACGTGTTTATGGAGACGGAAAAATGAATGAAGGCAGTGGAGTGAGGCAGTGGTGCATTATCAGTTTAACAATGGCCACAGCACCAATGTTCACTCGGCGAGAGGACACCGCAGTGATCGTCGGCCTAGCCTTAAGGCGACAGATGAACTCACGGATGGCCAGTTCTTGGACATCATCGACATTTGTCACTATTCACTATTAAACTGACAACACCACTGACGCACAACACTGTGTCACTCATCCCTTGGTCAGTCCACAGCACAAATTTCCCCATGAATATCAATATCTTTGAAGTTTATCGCCAGTGAAAACATTATCACTCAACGGATTTCACATTATGCGGCATTTCCAGTTATGTTGTTCATTTTGACTTGCCACTCTGAACAGATGACAAGCGGTGTGGCCTTGTGGACACCGAAGCACGAGGCGCACTGCCATAATGCGTGTGCGTGTGTGTGCGTGTCAATGCAGCAAACATTCGGCTCCCCACAATACTTCGCTCCCTATTACTACACGATCAGAGGTTACTTTCTGGACTGCGCCCTCGTAATATCAATGCTCTCTGATTGCCGGAGTGGCGTGTTAAGCACGCAAATCCAGTGCCCTCTTCGGACCGGAGTTGTTGATGTGGTCTTTACATAATTTTCGAAGGTTAAAACAAAGCACTTTTGAAAATTTTAGTTCTTGATAGTTGTAAAATGCCTAAGCATACTTTATATTTTTTAGAAATGTTCATGTCATATTTAAAATAGGATTGCGTCAATGACTCCGATGAAGTCGCCAGTCCATCGTTTGAAAATACTTTCCAGCCCCGTCTTTTGTTTCCCCTTCCCCTCGCTGAACAAATAATGCATTGTGCGCACATGTTAATGAAACATGTCAAATATGTTTCATTTTAGTATTTGAATAATATTAATCTGGTCAAAATTTTTAATAAAAAAATCATTCGAAGGACCGTCATCGCTACGCCAATTGTTGCTCGGTTCGGGGCACCCATTCAGATTTCAAGGCCATTATTGAATGATCGGGGCGATCCTGCAGGGTTGGTTCGATGCCATCTCGCCAGGGGTGATATGCGATGCAGCCATCATTTCATGGCCAAAGGCCAAAGGTGCCCCGCCGCCGTCAATGGGGTGACCGCCCTCGGCGGCGAAATCGAGCACAGTCTCAAAGACAAACCCACGACTTGCGCCATCGGCCTCGGAGGAATCTCGGGAGCCCGCAGTCGGGCCGATGCGTGGTGCTCCGAAGTTCGAGTGGCCCGCGCCGGGTGCGGTGGCCGTGAGTGACGTGTGGTCGTCGCGGTGGAACGCTTTGCATCGCCGCTGTCTCTGGCACGCTTGCCAACCGAAACGGTCCATTCGTGCCTGCGAATCGTCCTCTTCGCCCCCATCCCACCTCCTCCGCCTCGCGTCTTCCGGAGGGACTTCCTCTTGATCCTCCGACTCTCCCCTCGTTTGATCGGCCCGCCTCCCTTCATCTCCCTTGCCGCATCTTTCACACTCTTCTCTCGAACGTCTCCTTCACCGGTGCGTTCGTCCCATCCGAACTTTTCCGGATCCCACACCCGTTCAACTCCCTTGCCTCCCCCCCCCCTCTCTCTCTCTCTCCCTTTCCACCTCTTCCGCTGCTTACAGCACTCCCCTATCGAGCACCCAATCGGAACACGCACACCACTCTAGTCACTCTGATCACTTATCCTAAGCATGAAACTCAACAGTTTCACTTCACTTGCCATAAATACTGAGAAGAGAAATATATTTTTATTGTGCTTGCATACGCTTCCATTTTCGCGTTCTTCAACAAATAATCTTGAGATGCCCTCCGCAAATTCTGCGTGCGACCTTTCAACTAACATTAGCGCACATTTTTCTGTTTTCATTCATTCGTGCCGTCTTTTAAAAATCACAATTTACATCGAAATATATATCAAAACGATTATAAAAAATTGCATTTATCAACCATTCTTTCCACGCATCCTTTCAAATGTATCTCCTCTCATTGTAGCACCCTCTTTGCTGCACCGCAAGAGTTGACCCCCCTGACCGCTGGTACCCCACCAGCGGTCAGGGACACCCTCAACCACGGGTACTCCGTCGTAGGCGTTAAGGAAATTGCGTACCATTTCATATCCGTGTTCTCCTCACGGTATTTATGATTCATCAATGGTTCCGATTGAAGAGATTCTTCCTCAATAGTTTATATGATGACAAAAAATCGTCTGCGTTCTTTGGCGCGCCCGTCAATCGCCATCTCTCTCCCTCCACTCGGTTATTATCTGAATTCACATGAGCCAATTATGTGGACGCAATCGTATGAATGGTGAAGATTTTCAGCCTCGTATCTTTCCTCCTGATTAGCAGCTGCTACTTAATTTCTACTCCAGCAAATCATTATCCAAGGTAGACTACGAAAACAACTCACTCGAAAACTTGAGACACCAATGGAAATACGGTAACCTTCAAATGAACGGGGTCTCCTCGATGAGCGATGCACACCTTCCGCCATTCTATTTATGGTCACCGAATCCGTATTTCGAATCGGCCATTCCGGTGGTATTCTTTGCTCAAAGGACCAGGAAGAGGAAGTTCATAGCATTGATTTCCAAATGGGAAAGTAATGTTCGGTGCAACGTCAAATCTTTAGCGGCGGGATCATTTCATATAGATGAAAAAAACCCTCACAATTTCACGCTAATATTTATTAACGACTATTATCGATTTACTCAAGAAACTCCCGTCCATTCGTGTCAAGTCTTTCCAACACAGTCGTCGCATTCAAATTTTATTAGAGTGTAAAACTGCCAACGCGCTCTCATCGGCAGTCTGAAGCGTGTTGGGTATTAGGGGGACCCGCGACCCACCACGGCCCTCCGGACCCACCGCCGACCACCCTGAGATTACCTGCCTAACAGGGGGAGAATATTCAACCGCCGACCAACCCGACGTAATAAAACTTTCCCATGGCCAGCGGCGATTGTATGCCGCCCGTTAAAATGAACTCTTTGAAGCCCCTCCGGTTAACTTCCCGTTTAAACGTCGTTAAAATCCTCGAATATCCTCTCTTTTCCGACTAATCCCCCGCCGGCCGCGTGCTTAAAAATGTCGACGACCGCCCCCTTGCCCAACACCCTCGATGAAGGCGTCAATCCACAAATATAGCCTCGGGGTCGGACGCCAATCGCAAAAATTGTGCGCGGGTGTTTTCTAATCTCATTTATAAGGGGCGATGAGGGATGCCCTTTGGTTGGGAAGGGTCGGATGGTTTAGATTGCCCCAAGTGCCTAAATAATATCATCCCTCCTGCGACCGTATGAATATCTTATGCAAACACTTAAAGGGAATAAGCAACAATAAGATAAGCTGCTTACGGGAGATATGGACCAGTTGGAGGGATTCACAAACTCCTGCTCTCTCTCTCCCTCTGTCCCACCATCGCCTCCACCCCACCCCTCCACCCTACCTATCCACCCCACCCCTTCACCCCCCTCGCCCCCAATCCTCGCGAACATTGAATGTATAAAGTCATTCATCACCTCCGCGTCTCTCACGCGAGCCAACCCCACGCACTGCCGACGCATCCTTTTCAACGGCACGGCGGTTATATAGTATGTGTGCTAGGACGAGCAAAAAAGAGAGGCGAGTGATGGGGGGTTTCGTCGCTCCTGGGCTCGGGGACCCGCTGACGATGGGAGGACGTCGCACGGAGCCCCGCTTGTGGAAGCAGTCGCCGAGGGAAACGAGCGTTGCAGCTATACAACCCGAGCGGAGTGATGGCAGGGAAAGTCGTTCAGAAAAGATCAGCGAAAACTTTGACACGGGAAGAAGTTCCATATGACTCGGAAACTTGATCGGAGCGGCAAGAGGATGAGCAGAGTGGTCTCTGAGACATGCGCTCATGTCGCAGAGGAGGACGGAAAGGTGGAATGAACCGGTGAAAGGGAGGGACAACCGATGCTCTCCAAAAAATACCCTTTTCCAAACCGTTTTCATTCCTTCGGGGCTGCTTGAACCGGCAATGCCCATCAGCTGCCTCGCGGTGCCCTTCAGCTCTGACCTTCCGATGTCATTCTCAACCTTATTCTTCCCCTCATTCATCGCCTTCAGCCGGATATCGTGCCTAAGGGTGGCGGCCAATTGCCATCCCTCTTTTTCTAACTAGTGTCCTCCTTAGGCTTCTCTCTTCACCCTTACTCTGAAGAACTCCTTCAGCTGCTACGCCATAATTTCCATCTTCGTCTTTCTTCTGTGGCATCGCATTTCCATCGGCTCCACTCCTCTTTGAGCTCTTGATCGCCTTGCCCACACCTCTCATCTCCAGAAAAGGAGACTCCACTTTTAAGTGTCAGTTATTGTCTGCTCCTGTCACGGTGTCTCTGCTGGTTTCCGACAGTGCTGCAGCGTGCGTGCAGGGTGATGCTTGGTGTCACGTGGCGTTGGGCAGGCTTGAGGGAATCACGCCGACGCTCTGTGTCCCCCCCTTGGCCAACTGTCAAAGCCAACCTAGAAGAGTGCTGCTCTTAATAGGTCGATAGGAAAATTATTTCGGCAAGGGAAGGTCATAAAAAGGTGATTGCGAAAGGTCGGACTTCTTCAGGAATTGGAATCCAAAAGCAAAGATTTAACGGAACCTGGAAACATTTCGCTCTTCCGGAAGCCATCCTCGAATTCCCCTGAGATGCATTGTTGTGTCCCGCTCTCGCTAATTCACTCTTTATCCGCGGAGGGATGACCACATAAAACCCGTGTCTCTCCCCGTCCGCGTCTTCCCGTCGGAAGGGGGGATAATCTCCTCTCGGAGCCGCGCGTGGCGCCTCCTCCACCATTGTCCCAAAGTCGAGCCGAGGCGATCCCCCGCCCCCCCCCCACCCCCTGATGAGTGTAAATATGACCCCGGATAATCGCCCCCTCCGCTGGAATCCAAACAAATCCCACTTTGGCGGAATGTAAGAGCCCCCGCCCAATGAAAAGGAGTAGCGAGCTGGGAAAAAATATACACGACGGCTTACGACGGGTCCGATGGCCTGGATTTGGCCGTTTTATGGTAATGTCTCTCTCCCCCCCCCCCCCGCCCCCAAGAAGGGCAACCCCTAAGTAGGACCACCCCCCGACCCTCCTCCCATTTAATGCGATTGGACGCCCTGCATTGGTATGTATGTATGTATGTTCACTCTTTGTGTTGTGGGGATGTTTCTGGGGATTTTTCCCTTTTCGCCTTTCTGGGGGGGGGGAGGAACGGGAGTTGAAGAGTGGTTCCCGGAGGGTGGGTGGGTGCGAAGGAGGGAGGGAAGGAGATGGAAGCATTCGGGAAAGCTGGATCAAGCGAGGAGTCGATTTAAGAGGAAGGCTCTCCCGGGGTGTAATCGCAGAGTGGCGCAAGCCTCTTAGAAGCCGCTCCTCACAAACACACGGTTGCGATTCTTTTTCTCCAAATCGTTCTGAAGAGCCGAAGACATTTTTCACGGGAAAGTTGAGCATACGTCGACATGAGGACCGCAATCGATTCCCGGTGACTCGGAACTTCATCATTGTGCCTCAAAGTCTTTTTGGTGAGAATCCTAGGACCCCAAAGACAGCAAGCATGAGCGACTTCGCCCTAACTTCACCCCCGCGTGTCATTTCCGAGTTGTGCAACGTTTGCTTTGGCTGCCCAGAGTGATTTGAGACGCGCAAAATCCGGAAACGGGCGAACGAGAGTGCATCAGCATCGGAAGTGGGGCTGGGTCAAACTCGAGAGGAGGTCAACTCGGTACTATATGATGGCTAACTCAGTTAATTGAAATTTATTTTGATTGAATCGAGTTGAAAAGTTCAAGTCTTATGCACTGTCTGCAGGCAGTAATTATAAGTTCCACAAATTTAGATCGTTCGCCCTGAGGTATAGATTAGTAAAGAACAAATAATCCATTTTTTCCAAAGAACTATTTCGTAGCAAATATTCTGATGATAAGGAACGAACAGTAAAAAAAAGAGCCCACTGAAAATTCCGTGTAATCAAACAAACCTCCACAATCAAAGTAACATCTTACCCCGGATTCTGACCAGCATTCGTCCACATGCAGCGCTAGACGGCGAGGAATTATTACTAAGCCCGAACGGAGAACGCATCTTAAAACAAGTTTTTTAAAAAAGATTGATTTGGAGCGTAGCTAGCTAGTCTTTGAACTTGGACGTTGAAACTGTATTATATATATATATATATATATATATATATATATATATATATATATATATATATATATAATAGACCGGTATATTACCTAATAATATAAAATAATAAAAAAAATAATTTTTATTTATTATTATTTGGTAATCTACCGGTTAAGGTAGGTTTTTGGATGGACAAAGCTATTAAATAAAACATTTTGTGACTCCTAACAAAACACAAAATCCATCATCCTACTCTATATCCGGTCACTCTTCATCTCTGAGTACTTTCTTCCTCCCATCATCCCGTCCAACATCCATATCCTGTTCCTTCCCTTTCCTCGTTTGCCTAACATTCTACCATCTATCACAGTCTTCAACATCCCACTGCCGGTCAATACCCCCTTTCATCCACTTTTCCTGCCTCCACAGGATTTCTCCCAACAAACCCCTCTCTTCGCCCACCATACCAAGTACTTCCTCATTTGTTTTCTTCTCTGTCCATTTCACCTTCTCCATTCTTCTCCACACCCACATTTCAAAAGCCTCCAATCTACGTCTATCCTCCTGCTTCAATGACCACGTTTCCGCACCGTACATAGCTACACTCCATATCAAAGTTTTTACGAGTCTTTTCTTAACATCCTTACTCAAAGTCCCTGTCATCAACTCCCTCCTCCTTGTGAAAGCCTCTTTGCCTAGCGCAATTCTTCTCCTTACGTCCCTACTACTTTGACCGTGTTGGTCCAAAACACTACCGAGATACGTAAACTGTTCTACCTGCTCTAGTTTTTGCCCTCCTATTTTAATGTTTAGCTTTGCCTTTTTCTTCCTAGAAAATCGCATTACCTTCGTTTTATTAATATTGATTCTCATCCCATGTCTGTTACTTTGAATTTCCAATTCACTCAGCAATGCTTGCAGCCCCTTGGCTGAATGACAAACTAAAGCTTGGTCATCAGCGAACCTAACTGATTTTACGAATTCCCCGCCCACTTTCATTCCTACCTCCAGGTCTTCCCATGCCTCTTTGATCATTTCCTCTGCATACAGGTTGAACAGCAACGGTGATAATGGGCAACCCTGCCTCACACCTCTTCCTAACACTGCCCTTCCGGACTCACCCTTCACCACCTCCACCTGAGCAGTCTGAGACATGTACAGGTTGCGGATTAGCCTCCTTTCCCTCCAATCTATTCCTATTTTCTACAATATACTCATTAGTTTTTCTCAATTCACTCTATCGAACGCTTTTTCGAAATCTACGAAACAGGCAAATACCTCCTGGTTGTGTTCTATACTCCTCTCGATTAATAATCTCATTACTACAATAGCATCACGCGTACCTCTCCCTTTCCTAAACCCAAACTGATCATCCCCTAAGTAATCATTTGCCCTACTCTCTATACTTTTGTTTACTATCCTGAGAACAACTTTAGCTGCGTGTGATATCAAACGTATCGTCCTGTAGTCCTCACATGATGTAGCCTTTACCTTTTTCGGAATAGCAAATAAAACGGATCTCACAAAGTCTTCCGGCCATATTCCTTCCTCATAGATACTACGAATGAGCCCATATAGCCTCTTCCTCCCAAATTTTCCTAAACATTTTAATAGTTCAGCGTGAATGTTATCCACCCCTACGGCCTTATTTATTTTCATCTCCCTCAATGCCCTGCATATCTCATCGTTGAGTATGCCTGGACCTAAGCTATCTTCCTCTACATCATGTTCCTTTTCTATCTCTAACTTTGTTGGTCCAGGCTTTTTACCATACAGTTCTTCTATATACTCCTTCCATCTCTCTTGGATCTTTTCTGCGTCAACTATTACCTTACCCGACTTATCTCTAACTGTTATCATCGACCTTCCTTTCTTACTTCCCGGTTAAAATTTAACATTGCTGTGCAGCGCACCAATTTCACCCTTCCTCTGCAAACTTTCCATATCCTCACACTGGGTCTTCCACCATCCTTCTTTTGCTTTATTTGTTGCCAGCCTCAATTTATTGTTTAATTCTTTGTACTTCATATTGCCTAACACTGTATTTACATTCTTCCATTCTCGCCACTCATCCATCTTTGTAATCATCTCATTTGTGGTCCATGGTTACCAAATCCTTTTAGCGTTAACGGTTCCAATAGCGTCTTTTGCGGCTTTCGATAGCCCTTCCTCGATACTTTCCTTCGATAGTACTTAGCTCTTTACCATCCTCCAGGATTTCCTCTACCGCCTGTTTGTACTCCTTCCTTTTCAAAACATGTAATGCTTCTACATTCCATTTTCTAACCCGCCGCCCCTGCCTTATCTTTTTGAATCGAACGCTACATTTAATAACAACTAAATTGTGGTTAGAGTCCGCATCCGCTCCCGGGAAGCTGTGCGAATTTATCACACTGTTCCTAAACCTGTGTCTAACCAGGATATAACCTAGCTGATATCTTTCTGAGTCACCTGGCATTTTCCATGTATACCTGCGTCTTTCGTGGTGTCTAAACCAAGTGTTGGTGATGACTAAGCCCTGTCTCCTGCAGAACTCAACTGCTTTCTCCCCGCGGTCATTCCTCGTGCCTAAACCGTAGTCCCCCACCTCAACACCATCTCTTCCTTCGCCTACCGTCGCATTCCAATCCTTTCATCACTATCAAATGTTTCCCTGCAGTAACACACGCGACTCTATCCCCTAACTGATCGTACATCCTAACTACCTATTCATCCTTATGGTTGCTCGGTGGCATGTATACCTGAATAATAACTAAGTTCGTTGGTTCTGCTTTTATCTATTCTAGTAATATTATATTAGTTACCTGCTCTATGTTGACTACGCTTCTTCCTACCTCTTTATTTAATACTATGGCAACCCCTCCTTGGTTCTCGTCCCCGCCGCTGGATATTATTCTACACTGATCACTCAAGTATCCTTCCATCTCACCTCGCATAGACCTAAAATATCTTTATTTCCCCTTTCCATCTCTTGCTTAACATTTTCCAATTTCCCTATCCTCATCATTGTCCTAACATTCCACATTCCTATTGTAACTAATTTGGTCTCCTTCTCCTGCGTCTTCTGTCCTGCTGCTGCCGGTTTTCCCTTTATTTATCTTGGGAATGATAATTGAGGTGGTTTCCCGTTGCCTTCCTCAATGGTGTTTTTAACGTGACACCATCACTTACTGGCCGCCCCACTGGGGTCAGACGCCATTGCAGCCGCCTCACTAAGGAACAGACGCTGCGTGGGCTACCTTTCGTCTGGCTCCTAACCTTCGACCTATCTGGCATGGGTGAACCTACTAGATGCAATTATTATTACTCCCGCCAGCACAGCTCTAGGGGTCATCGGAACGCACAAGCTCTTCCACCACAAGGTTGTAGTCCGGGGAGGGAAAATATATATATATATATATATATATATATATACATATACATAAATACATATATATATATATATATACACACACATTCAAACACGAAATCCCGCCAAACGGCGAACAAATACTCTATACTAAATACTATTTATATAGAAACGGTTATAAGGAAAAGGGATAGGAACACAAACAAAGGACGAATACAGGAGAGGTGGGGAAGGCGGAATCCACAGATCTAGGGCTAGGGGTCATCGGAACGCACAAGCCCTTCAACCACGCCAAGGTTGTAGTCCGGGGATGGATATATATATATATATATATATATATATATATATATATATATATATATATATATATATATATATATATATATACTTGCGAGATATATCGGTATTTTAGAACCCTTACGAGAGTAATATAACATTTAGGCGACACATTAGAACACAAAATAGAACATAGATAGCACGTGAAAGGGCAATCATATATGAAGTTGAAAACTGTAACAGAGGGTAGAATTTTAGGCCAACGAGGGAAGGCCAGAGATGGGATAGGTATGTTGGAAGTGGTGAAGGGTGGAAGGAAGTCAATGCGGAATTAAATTGGGGTCTATTGTAAAGTAGCCGTATTGATTTTTCTTTAGGAAAGCCAAAGAAATTGTAGTTGTATCGTTCAATAGCTTGTGTCGGTCCAAACCTTTCCTTAAGCAGTAGATTACCAGCAATGCACTCGGGACTTTCTACATAATTTTCGACCTGATAATGTCGCATTAGCGATGAAATCGGTCTCACGTGAATTCAATTCTACATTGCGAACAGTAATACCTGTAAGCAGTTTAATAATTATTGTTTATGATAACGTAAAGCCTGAGGGTATATAATCCAATTTGCGTTCTGTTTACTCGTTATAATGGTGCAGAGCCAAAATTGTGGCGCGGGTGGGAGAAGACGTTTCGGCCGATGACGTTCTGCCTTCTAATGGAATAGCCGGCCATTCTGGGAGACGAGTGTGCATTTCTTATATCGGCGCAATAGTTTATTCATAAAGTTCTATCTCATTGTGAGTGGACTGGTTTAGCACTACCTGCTATGTGTTAAAATAATTCAACAATTCGCGTTGTAAAATTACCATTGTTTGAATGAAGTAGGAGGGGTTTTTTCTGTACTACGAAATGAACAATCACTTTAACTTCCGGCTAATGATAAAAATCAGTACTTAAATCCATGCATAGAGTCGAAACTAGTTGAATTGCTAAACATTATCCGCCAAAATCTAGTCGTTATTTCGCTGAAAAGTCGGATAATTCGTAATAAATCGAGTGCTAGAGTGCTCGTTAAATTAAGGACTAAATGAATAAATATAATTGATGCTCAATTGAGGCACGAAACACTGAAAACCGAACCTAAGGAAGTTATTTCGGCTTGATCCCTAGTGAATGTGATCTTGAAAGAAGGCACAAGAGCACTAAGGCAAAGACATCATCCACCCGACCAGTCTCGTCGTAAGCGTTAACAATTTTGGTGAAATATAAACAAATGTCATTCCTTTCACTCAAGTGCTAAGATGATACTTTGTCTCCCTCTTCGTGGAAAAGAACGAAAGCGGGGAGCAGGGGCAAGTGGGAGATGTGTGGGGGGATTGGGGGGGGGGACAATGAACGGGACGGGGCGGGCCGTTCTTCACGCCTATTCGGGCTTGGGGGGGGTGGCCGACCGCCATTGTCTTGTTTTCATTTTTCGTTGTCCGTGTCGTCTTCTGGGCGGGCCGCCACTTCCAATGGGGACGAGGCGGGAAGAAGGCCCCGGGGGCAGGGGGGGGGGCAGCGTTCCTTTCTCTCGACGGCCCGGCGGGCGGTGGCCATGAAAAGAGAAACATTTCCTCTCCGCGCGCGGAATGTATGCGTGGGCATGTTTCTCGGCGGAGAGAGAGAACGGCGCAGAAGCGTGTTACGGAATTAAGCAGCTGCAGTCGGGGGTCCCCCCACTTCCCAGTCCCCATTCGAGGGCCGGGGAGACCCCGCTCACACGAACGATCCCGTATCATCGGGAACGTGACCGGCAACAACCGCCGCACTACTCATTACCCCTCTCCTAATATTTCAAGTTTGCTCGGTACAATATATATTTATTTGTTTTTGCAATTACTCAATGCATAATTTATTCCCTTGGTCCAGGATCTTCATGCCGGCAACTAACAGCGCAGAGGGAGAAATAGACGGGGTATTATTTGAATCCGAGGGAATGATGGTGGGTGTCCCTGGGAGAAAGTATTTGATAGTTACGTATGGGTGCGAAAGTAAAAGAGGCGTGGGAGCAATGAGTGACCGCGGGGACAAAGCAATTGAGTTATGCAGGAAACAGGGGTTGAACATGACGAACTAAGCAAATGGAAAATGACCAGGGATCTAGATAGATATCAGTCAGACTATATTATGCACATATTTAAGAGCAGTGCAAATAATTCGCAGCTTCCATGGAGCAGATCCGTATCTTAATTTGTTATTTATGTAGGATGACGCCAGATATAGGAGGATAAAACTGAGAAAAAAGGTGAGGAAAGAAGAAAGAATAGGAATGGGAAAAGAACAGGAATTACTAGGGATGGAATGAAAGAAGTAATTGGAGTCAGTTGTGAAATATGAAAGTGGAGAGAGGGAGGCGGTAGAGTTACGGTGAAAGCGGGAATGGCAATAACAGCAAAAAAGGATATCGATATCCGCAAACTAAACTAGTATAAGAATAATAAAAAGAGAAAACATATAAACAAGTGATATCGGACAAGATGAGAGTAAAGGTGGAGGAAAAGCGGGAATGGAAGAGTGATGAAACAAAATTAGACAGATGACAGCATAAAGGGTTGAGAAATGGCCTCAGGCAGGAAGCAGCCAAAAGGAAGGCGAAAGAAAGTGGGCGCGTAGTCGAAGGGGAAGCGAGAAATGAGTGAACGCGATGGGGAGAGTGGGGAGGTGGGGGGGAGGGGGTGTGAACACGCAACTACATGCGTACGTGCGGCGGGAATAGATTAACTGGTATCGGAATTGTTTTGGAGAGTGCTATATCCTCTTGTAGATCGAGGAACCCGGTGTAATCTCAGCAGATGTTTACTTTGCAATATTGACGTTTAGTTCTGCCCGGCTAGCAGTGCATTGTGCTTACGGGGACTTCTGAGTAGTCATTAGTTTCAAGAATGCGCCCTCGAGAAATACTTTCTCGGCACTCGCCTACGTCACGAAGGGTGCTCTCTACCGCCGAATTGGAATGAGGCGGTGGTCCCGGAGGAGGCGGTGCTGTCCGTGCATGGAGGCCTGTCCACGTCCGTCGATTGAAGGCCGTCCCCGAGGAGGACCTTCGGTGCTCCTCTCTTCCCTCCCCTGACATCTCACGCACACAAAGCGAACCGCTGCGGCGGCTTCCCATAATACACCCCACCCCCACCAGTCCGCAGACGACCATGGGGGCGGGGGGGAGGCGGCTAAAGGCAAAAGTCACGCCCCCGACCATCACTTGCCATAACGGATCGTCGCCCTCTCCTCTCTTTATTTACGACCCACCCCCATTCGAGTGGGGCGCTTACGCCCCTTCCACCCCCTCCCTTTCCTCCTCCCCCCCCCCAATCGGAAGGAGAAGCACCCCCCCAAGTGTCGACTTCCTAACCCTCCCCCTTCGGTCGGATTGCATTGCCATGGATCGCTACACTGTCAACAAATCTACTTGTCGATGCATATGGACAATATTGCACATAGAAACATGCAGAATATCGAATAGCATGGCCAAATTACGCATAACATCAACTATCGCACAGTATCATGGGCCATTGCGTCTACAAGGAGGCATTCGCATTGCCGGGCGGCGCGGTAAATATCGAAGTGCGGATCGTCGGCTTCGGAGCATCGCCCAGTCCCGCACCCCCGTCCCGCCAGTTCACCACCTGGTGGCGCGAGGATCTTGGGTGAGGCTGCCCAAGAAAAGTCGTCATGACACTCACTCGGTTGTCCAACGGGAGGCACTTTTATTTTGAGCGACCCGGATTACGCTGCGAGGCAGTATCATTTGAGGCATCACTGGAGGGGAAGGAGGAAGGGAAGGGGAGGAGGGAGGGGAGGAAACTCTGCACGAAACGCAATACGTCACTGTTGATGAGGACCGTCCAAAAGCTATCTTTAAATGGGTCGATTAGACCTGCTGAAGAACACACGAGAGAGGTATCTTGAGGGAGGGCAAGGATAAGGTTGAGAAGACATCAACCCTTGAAAGGAACGAAGAGAAAGAGAGAGGTGATACTGAACCAGAGAGCTCGTTCATATTGCTAATTGCAAACCTATCGCGGAAGAGAGCGACGTGCCTCAAGACGCATAACGCGAGACTCCTCAAATGGGAGAGAGGAGCGCGTGGAAAGGCGACGTAATGAAAGGGGAGGATAGGGAATGGAGGGTGGGTGGGCGAAGAAGGATTGGTGAGGCGGACAAGGGAAAGCTGAGAATTAATATTATTATCGTTAGAATTCGAATGGAAGGCTTCGGCGACTTGCGTAAACATTCCCCCGAGTTTTCTGATTTAAAAGGTTCCGAATCTTCCGAAAGGGGGGCGTCCATTCCGCAAGACCACCGCTCGTATTTGAACTTTTGAATCCCAAGCCGCTCTCGGCCTGTCGTTGCGCTCAAATCGGACTTAAGTTGGCTTGTGGGTAAAAATGGCGATTCCAAAGAGGGCGGGACGAGGAAAGGGCGGTGGACTTAATGACTCCGCGAGTCGATAAACCCATGCACTCTCTCCACACACTCCCGAAGGCAAACAGGGGGATGAAGTAGAGGGTATTACGGGGACACTCGCCCACGATCGCACCCTGGGAAGCCCCTTACGCAGCCTCCGTCATTAAGGGCGGCTTTTCCTTTTTCGCGGGGAGTGTGGGGGTTAGATCGGTATTTGGGCCGCGATCTACCCCCTCTCATCTCTCTGAAAAATAAACAAAAGACAAGCCCCGCGGCTCAACTCTTCTCTGTAAATTCAAACGCTCTCTCCATAAAGGCCCTAGGGTCTTCGCGGACCCCCACCCTTCCACCCCCCACTCCATTCTCATCCCAGTGCTAATCATCTTCTTTGTCCCTAATGTCTTTCACTGCTGGGAAGCAATGCCAGCGCGTCTTTTGGAAATTGGTTCCTCCAGCAAAGTGGCTCGCCACAAGTAATCACTAAAATAATTATTTATGCGTAATTTTGAGGAAAAAATAAATATATGAATGTCATATTTAGAATTCAGTTTGATATTTGTTTGTTTTGTGATGGACCGAGAATAGAATTTCGTTTCAAAGATTCATACTTTATTTCTAAATTCAACGGCGGTCCTCACTATCTCCCGGTATTCGTCCCGACGTTTTATTCTAGATGACATTGACGTGTCACGGTGCCGTGTCCAAAGGACGAAGCAAATGGAGAAAATTGTTAATAGTAAGTTTAACACTACACTCGGTTTATTTCTCCTAGAAAACCTGTCTTTTAAGTTGCAGATACTATTGTATTGTATGTAGGTAGGAAGCAAAAAGGAGAAAAATAATCTGAAAGCCTTTAGAAATTTGAAATGCATTTAAAAAATTCTTATAATGAAGAAAGCAAATCTACGCTGCATTCGAACGAAATGAGGAATATAGCAATAATATTAAAAATAAAATCAAACTCGCAGTGAGCTCTCTGAACGAGTACAATAAAATATGACGACAAAGTACGGGCATAAAGAACGGAATGATAACTTGCAGAAAATGAGCGAAGAGAAAATTTACATTTCAATTTCTTTAAAGATTGCATCTAGATAGCAATTTCGTCAATAAAAATACATTAATGATGCAAGGCAAACAATTGGCAAGAATATCGTTCTTACCAAGTGCCATTACGTGCGAATACATCGTGGGCGTTGCCAGCGAGGCAAATCATTTATCCAAAAGAGGCGCCACGTATGACTCTCGAAATGAGGCCGTGAATCGAGAGTCCTGGAGGAAGGTACAAGTGAGTGCACGAAAGTGACCTGCGGCCCGGAATGTCCCGGGAAAAGTACGGCATGCACTCTCCATCTCTCGAACTGCGCTCCACCTCTCACCGAAGGGTTGGATTGTTGCATCGGTTCTGGAAGGCATTGATGACTATCTAAGTTGAAGGATCAAACTCTAGGGCGGATACACAACAGCTCTCTTATTTATAAATTGTTGAAGGCGAAGAACTATATGAGATTTTTTGAGCAAGAGTATAAATAAACGATGAGTAAAAGCTATGATACGGAGCGTTGCATGAATTGACGGCTGGGAAACTTAGCAGTTGAGGCAATTGGATTGGTTGTCTAGAGTTCACTGGTGGAAAGATCGCAGTGCACGGTAAGAGAGACGATTTTTTTCACGGAGATTTCGGAGGGAGGCTATAGACGTGGATTGAGTGGACATTTTATTCCGAGCGGTGAAGAACGCGAGTGGAGGTGCGTTGTTTATGCCAAGTGTCGCGGTTGCGAACGCCTCGACAACTATCCCTCGAGCTCAATCCGCTCGCCAACCCTGTCTCCTGCTCCTCACGGCCCTGCCTGCCCCTGGCCGCTGTCTGCGCAACTCATTGCGAATGCAGTCCGTCATTGACACTCAGACTACGTACGCATCACCGAATCGCACAATACCTCGCTCAGGAATGATTCGAAGTGGTCGAGGGGATCGAGATGGTGAGGTGGCTATCGTACTGGATTCCCACCTACAGGGCCCGGGTTCAAATCCCTGCGGCGTTGAATATTTTTCAGTGGTATCTCGATCCTCTTGAGGTGCTTTGTTGAGGGCACTTTGAGAGAGCACGCCGTCCGTCGGATGGGACGTTAAACTGCGGGCCCCTTGGCGTCTTTCGTAAATAGTAGGCTAATGCCAACGCCGGGTTTCTCTCCACCCTTCATCCTTTGTATCCGTCCATCCCCTACGGCGCAAATGATCTCAGCTGTCGGTCGCCTCTCCCTAAAATTATTACTACTACTACTCGAAGTGGTCAAATATCGTCAGTGACAGGATTGCGAGGTCATTGACGAATATATTTCCCGAGATTGGTAGGCGAGGTTTTACGTTTGTTGAATTGGTAATACGACCGGCAATTGTCGGGTGTGCTAAATTTGATGATTTTGTTAAAGAAGTTCCCTTCGCGGCGCTAAGGCGAGTCGATCACTAACTACACGATGCGTGCGGGAAATATCGTTTCTACATCATTGCGAGTCTTCTACACCTCAGGGTTAAGTGGGAAATCTCCAATTCGATTTCCCCCCCCCCTTTGCCAATATCACTCCATATTTCCCCATAGTTACTTGTGCTGGAGAAAAGCCCTTGCATTTTAACTTTGCAACGGAGATCGGAGGCACAACCCAAGATTGCTATAGCCGCGATTATATATCACCACTAGGAATATGTATACACAACTTCGGTTTAGTCATGATTCAACGCGGATCCCCTTATCGGAGATTTTTTCAGTTTACATAATCAACTCTGTCTAACTGTGGCAAAATGTAATTTATGAAAATAAAATTTTAGAGATGAAATGTAGAATCAACAGTCCTAAAATCCCCCCCTTACGAACGATGGGATCAGAATAACTACCAGCAAAGGTGTAAGGACATAATTCAAGTTTAAATAGTTTCTTTTGAAAACCGACCTCTGGTCTTGAGTCTCCTCAAAAATAAGGCGAAATTTTAAATAATGCATTTTCATTTTGATTGACGTAAATAAAATGAGTTCGAAATGATAGTTTTTTATCCCATATGGTCCAAATAATATCTAAATGACTCCGTGTATGAGCGCGCTGCAACTCCTCGGGCCCACTCTCGGGGCGTGACGAGGAAAGGCACTTGGGTTAAGCATTGCACGGGAGATGAGGTGTGGGAGATTTATAAGTGTTGAAGTGCACCCAAACAGGGTCGGTTGCCTGACAGGAGGTACCTTTTACGAGGCAGGAAGCATTTCGAAGGCGGCAGGTGTGCCCCAGGGGGGGGGCGAAGCGAGGGGGGTGGTTGCCGGTGTCCCCGCGCGAGGTCCGTCCCAACCTTTACCCTCCCTCGCCCCCTCTCTATGCCCATCCCACGGCCACGGGGAGTTCGTGACTTTTCACCGTTTGACGCCTCGAGAGGCGCACCCACCCACAGCCATCCTCACCCCCTCTCCCCCTTTCGGCCCGGACCGCGAAATTCCCATATCCCACCCGTCGAAGTCCCCAAAAATGATGGTTCCGTCTGTGGATACAATGCCGACACACTCTCCTGGCAAGCACACACACCTCAACATGCTATCGAATATGAGGGATATCTATATATATATAGTTGTTTGTGTGTATGTGTGTATATATATATATATATACATATATGTGTGTATATATATATACATAAATATATAATTTCTTTAACATTTCGACGGAGAAGAATTCCGTCGAAATGATCAAGAAATAACGTGTAAGTGATCTTTTTATGTGTGTCTAAATTGTTTGCTGCTGTCCAATTCATTATGCGGCACTTCCGTGTTACGTCGACGAAATCATCTATATAAATATATATATATTTATATGTATATATATATATATATATATATATATATATATATATATATGATTTACTTCTATTTCTTCCGATGGAGACGGAGCTGAATTCCGTCGAAATAATGAAGAAATAACGTTTGATAGATCTTTTTGAGTGTTCTTATGTTGCTTGGCAGAAATGACTCGAAATCTTTAGTTACTTGGTAATCTGGATATTTTTATTGACGTTCAATTTTCCTTTTTTTATAGCATTTTTATCATCGTTTTACTTATGTATTTTAAAATCTCCCATGCTTCTCATTGATGTGGATGTGAAGTAAGACGTGTTAATGGCCATATTTTGTGAATCGTAGTAGTAGTATTTAGGGGAGGCGACCAACAGCCGATGTCATTTGCGTCTTTAGGGACGGATGGGAAAGGAAGAAGTGTAGAGAGAAACACCGCGTCGGCATTAGTCTACTTTTAACTCTCCAGGATTTGAACCCGGTCCCCCTGGAGGGTGGAAAGCCTGTACGTTAGCCACCGCACCCTCCCGATCCTCTTGTGATTCGTGTTTGCATTCGCATTCCTTTTGGTGTCGCCTGAAAAAGTGTAAAAATATTTCGTGTACCGTTCAAGTCCTACATCACAATGTTTAAATCGGTCAAAAAGTTTGAGGTCATCGCTAAAATTAAAATTTCTTCTATTTACCATCCTAAAATTTCTTCCATTTTACGTAGAGGACAATTACCAATTTGGCTACTGGTCATGGAAGTGAAGCTGAAGGAACAATTCTCTCTCTACCCGAGCCAACGAACGCGATGAAAACTCAAGATCGGCCCATCTAACCACTTAATTTCCTGAAATATTCAAATGCTTTGAGTTTAATGATGTTTTTGCTGCGGTTCTCCTAATGCTAGCTGGGATATCGTGAGGCCCGTCGATGCAAATCGTTGTGCATAACTGCACTGAGCTTCTGAATTGGCAATCGATAAAGTCTGTTCGTTGTTGATTTATCGTTTAGTGAATGAAAGAAAGGCGATTCCAATCAAAGTGGAAACATGTGAGCATTTACCGAGGCTAGAAATGTATGAAGAGTCCGACAGTGGCGAGCGACAGTCTTGTGTCACACGACCATGAGTTCTGATTGGTGAAATCCCTTCCATCGAAACAGTCGTCGTTCGAGCGCACCTGAAATTCCACGCGAGGCTCTGAACGAGAACTTGCGCGGAAACTATGCAGCCCAATAAGATTCAAATTACGCACACGTGACTTAAATTATGACGTCATTCCCATGGGCTTATTGTTCGAAAATTGTTGAAATGTGGGCCCCATTGCGAAGGTGGCTCCTCTCGATGCCCTCTCTTGGCCTCGCAACATACCTCACAGCTAATTGGCTTACCTTGAATTATTCACAAGGCTATTAATTAATATTTGGATTATGAATCCAATCGGAATTTCCGTTGTCATTTGGTACGCATTGGCGAGCATTACACATATTAATTGCACTTCAGATCCGTGAAGCATGATTTGAAAATATTTACAGTTTTGAATTTTTCAGCTGCACGTATAACAAAGAGTGGTGTCATTCCCACGAAGATTTTTCATTTACCGATTCTGTACAAATTTCCACGCTTTTTTGGGAATTTTTTAAATAATCCCGATTTTAAACAAATTTTACCGCTGCCGACTTTAATTATTAACAACCGGATTAGATTATAATCAATGGAAATAATTTATAAAATTAAAAATCGTTTTTTTTTGCCGGCAACTGGATGACCACAAGCTGCTGTTATTTCACAATTCCAACCCATTCCGGTTAGAATTCTGGATCATCTTTAATTTTTAAATTACGATCGCACGCACGTTTTTGAATTGTGTTATTCAACGGCAAATTTCTTTCGGGCATTCAGGGGAAGCGCCTCAAACTTGAAATCTCGAATAGAGATGTTTACCTAATTCAAATGCAAATCTCTCCCTCGTCTTCTCTTTCCGGATATCACTCTCACGCACCACACGTCGCTCTTCCTGTCTCGCTCTCTAAGTTGACCCCCTTCGAGGAAATACGCTATTGGTTAATATGAAAATACTGTCGTGTTTCTGGTTTATTTTCTGAATGGAATCCTTTTTTTTCTATTTCGACGCGGTTTGCGGATTTTCAAACTTACAGCCTAAATAACCTCAAAAGTCGGGTCTATTTGGATGAAATAATTTTGCAAATCCAAGTATGTAAACTCCAATTCTGGCATCGTTTACGGCGGCTTCCTTTCTCCCAAGCTCATCCAATCAGCACGCGTTCTTCTTCTCTTAGACCGACCAATGAGAACGCTCGGTCTATTGCGTGATATTTTATTTGAACCTATTGCGGTCGTGTGATATACTAGAACTACCACTGAAAACTTCAAATGGGTATCGAATGCCTCTTCGCTCAGTGCTTCTCACTTGTTTCGTCGTTTCACATGCAAACCATCCCCATTGTTTAAAAGGGAGCAGCAGCCACCCGTATCGCCACGAATGCGGCTCGGTCGTCGCTATGACACTGGAGATCGGGTCGTTCACAGGTTGTGATTGAGAACTTGACCTTTAGAATTGATCTCCCCATGGGCCAACCCTCTACAGCTGCACGAGTGCCCCGCGATCCACCTGAATAGTGAGTTGCATGAGGTGCAAACACTAGATGGAAAGGGCAAGGGATGCGGAAGGGGGGATCGGGATGGTGAGGTGGCTAACGTACCAGCTTCCCACCCAGAGGGCCCGCGTTCGAATCCTGGAGACGATGCAGATATTTTTCCGTGGTATTCCAATTCCTGCTTGAAACGCTTTGAGTAAGTACGACGTCCGTCGGATGGGACGTTAAGATGCGAACCCTTCGACACCTTTCGATAAGAGTAAGCTAATGCCGACGCCAGGTTTCTCTCCACCCTTTCTAATCATCCCTAATGGCGCAAATGACCTCAGCTGTTGATCACCTAGGAGGAAGGGTGTTAAAAGGGTGAAGGAATGGGGCAAAAGGAAAATCCTCTCGAAATCCCTGAAAAGGACTGGCAGGACGATTAGCAGAGGGTCAACCCACACCAATGAGTACACATGTTAGATCTTACTCCAAATCTTGGATTTAAACAAGTGCTAATGTTACCGTCTCCAGAATTTTGTCGTCTTTTGAACTACTGATAAGTTCTTATAATTTCAGGTTCAAAAATTTAATTCTCTGCCATATGTTTAGTCCTTATGTATATGCAAAGCTAAAATAGGAGGGCAAAACCAGTGTGGCTGGCATAGTTTATGTATCTCAGAGGTGTTTTGGTGCAAAGTCGGTAAATTGGTATGGTCATAAGAGGGAGAATAATTGCGCAATTAGGGAAAGAGGCTTTCAAAAGGAGGAGGGAGTTGATGACGGGGACGTTGAGTAAGGATGTTAAGAAAAGACTCGTCAAAACTTTGATATGGAGCGTAGTTATGTACGGCTCGGAAACGTGGTCAGTGAAACAGGAGGAAAGTCGTGGATTGGAGGCTTTTGAAATGTGGGTGTGGAGAAGAATGGAGAAGGTGAAGTGGACCGAAAGAGAGAAAACAAACGAGGAAGTCCTGGGTGTGGTGGGCGAGGAGAGGGGATTGTTGATTGGAGAAATCCTAAGTTTTGGGCGGTAGTGGGATGCTGAAGGCTGTGATAGAGGGGAAAATAAGCAAAGGATGGGCCGGAAGAGGATGCGGGCATGTTGGATGGAAGGTAAATTGTCGCTTGGTTGCCACTGGAAGGCTTTGGTGAGGTGGGATTTCAAATGCGAGAAGGAGCAGCGCAAATTGGGTTTTTGAGAAAAGCAGGTCATTTTGAGTTTTAAGATAGCTACAGGAGAGGGAGTCGAGGAGTGGTTCCAGAATATCAGAATCATTGACAAGCAAGGCGCCATTGAAGAGTTAGTTAATATTCCGCAGTTAGGAATCATTTTAAATCTCGCACGAATATAGAGCGCGGCCATAGGAAACAACTGACCGCACATCGAGCAATAATATTAAATCGCAGAAAGCCTTGGGTTTTTATGAAATCTCTGCAGACATGGTCACGAATATATCAAAAGGAAGTATGAAGAATTTTGTTGGCCTCATTTGAACTCATCGGCGGGTGACTTTTACGTAAGGGTTCGTTAGATGAGTGTTGATACCGGCTTGAGGGTAGAGTATCGCCATGATCTATCAAAAGATCACCCTAAACCTTCCGTCGACTACTGCTTGTATAAAAAGCTGAAATGACTCTATTGTTGATGATCCAACCCCTTCCCCCTCTGCCAATTGGCCCCTTAGTGGCCTGCGAGCTAAGATGTGGATGATGACTCGCGAATTAAGAAAGGAGAAGCCTCGTGGAACGAAACGCTCCCTTTACAGATTCCGTTGTGGCCGACGACTTGGAGAATATCGGGAGGTGCGCAGTGAGAGCCACTCGGCACCAAACCGCCACCCAACGGGCGATGCACCACACTTTCCCACCCGTGCACCACCGAACCCCTTCGCCGTGCCGCAAGGGGAGGTTTGGGGTGGGTTGTGAAGAGAAGAGAGGGCTTCAAAATCAATAGAGCGGTGGCGGCGAGGGGGTGCACTTTGCAGGATTCGCCACACAGACACACACGGCGTTAGCGTTCCCACCCCTCCCCACACCCACACGCCCGCTCTCGTGCGCTCTTCTGCTTTCATTTTACCAACACTCGCGACACGGTTGAATTTATTCCACCCGGCTGTCGCCAAGGCCTAGCTCACGCTGAATGCGAGGAGTCGGCGCTATGGCGACCACAAGCGCAGCATATTCGTCACATTTCAGTCCATAATTCCTTATGTTCCGTCGCTTCTAAAATATCCCCGGGTTGTTCTCTGCGTGGTGAATTTTTGGCACGACACTGGTAACATTGAACGAAGACTAACCTTGAGGCGCCAGCCGCTCAATCTAAATGTCCACCCATTCTGCGAACCATTTCCATAAACCGCTTTTTGCGCATGCACTGCTGCCATGGGGGACTTTTTGATTGCAACGTAGAAGAGAAACACAAGTCGGGTGATGGTTGGACTTAAGCGGGATGGGATAGCTTATTTTCCGATGGTTGATTTATGAAAATAATGTTCGCCACAGAAATTACTCATCAACCATTTATATTTCATTAACTGCATAGGTGATCTCAAATGTCATGTATATTGTATAGGAGTAAAATTATATAATAATGTATGTAGGGTAGCGCAACTCATTGCAGCCAGTTTACACTGAATGTGAGAACTAATATCGAGAGTGGAGACATGACTTATTCCGGGATGGCGGGTGGTGTCCGCTGGAGTTCCACCTCCAGGCCACAACGCCACGCCAAGGTTACGCCCGTGCTCATCTTTCGAGTCGAAGCCGTCCGGTGGCCCAGTCACCGACGGGAGCATGTTCTCAAATTGGTGAATAATGTGCTAACCCCCTGCAATGCTCGTTAAAAGGTTACGTAATGCAGCAAAACGAGGCAACCATTCGATTCGAGTGTCCATCTGGAGCACAGAGAGAGGAAGAGTGTCGCGTCTTGCTCACATTTCCACTGTTCGTTGAAAAATATCTTCAGGTAATATCGAGAGTGTTCCTCTTGGCTAACCTAAGAGAAGGGAAGCTCATTGATTGGATGAAATTGGAAGGTAGTGTGTTAGTCTGAGCGATGAGAGTAGTTGAGACATCGGAAAGTTGAAGTTTAGCTTAGGAGTGCTAAATTTGACGTGAGCGGACCTCCGTGGGCACCTCCCAAAAGAATGGGGTCGTAGGTCGATGGTTGAGAGGCTGACCAACTCGCAATATGGGGAACTGCTTGCGATTGACAGTGGCTCCCCTCCTCTGTCGTGAGGGGAAGGGCAACTGCGACAGAATCTTCTCGGGAAGGAATAATGGGAAACCATTCAAGCCTCATAACGCGCGGACGGAGCACTTGGCCTCAGGAAAAAAAGCCTCGTTTTTTTGTTGTGTTTTTTGTTGCAAGGACTTGGTTTTCAAACGAATCAGTCAAAGTCATGGGGCACGAGTATTAATTCATCGAGAAAATACTTTGTTTTGTTGTTTCCTCTCTCTGTCTTGCTTCGACCGGAATTGCCTGCAATCACTCCGTATAACCTTTTGGGCTCGAAATTCAATTATTATTCTAATCTCATCAATTTATGCAAAAATGAAAGAGGTTTACACAGAATCTGCCAAACTACTCGTATATGCACACCAAGTACATGTCCCTTGTATGTCTGCCGTGCCCCGTGGCGCACTTCGAATCACCTGATGGAAAAGTGAAGATTATCATATTATAGCATCTTTCAAGAATTCTTTCAAAACATAAATAACCAACTATAGGATAATAAAACTTGAATTTAATGTCCTCCGATGAGCTACGGGAGACAGAGGAGAGTATAATTTGAGGCTAAATCTATTTAATCTTGATAAAATATTAGACACGTATTGTTACTGGAGTAGCTATTAAGATTAACCCCTAATGTAGTTGTAGGTTTAGAGAGAGATAAAGGGGGGTAGGTAAGGGGTATGGGGTGTGCCGGGGGAAAGGAGAGGGTGCGGAGAGGAGGGAACTGAGTGAATGCCACCAAAGCGTTGCCATGGAAGCACAGGAGGGCGTGCCGGACTGCGGTTCCGTGGAAATATGGTACTTTGTTTAATAATATGGAATGAGAGGAGATCGGGTGGGGACTGTCAGTGAATTAAGTAATAGACTTTGAATGATAAATACCTATATTGTGAAGCTATAGTGACCGCAGAATTTGAACAGGAGTTGAATTAACCGCATATTATTTTGAGCTAATTAACCTCTGGATTTTGAGAGTTAAAAATTATGAATGTTGCTCCTTTTTATTAGCATTAAATTTTCAAATTAGAAATTGTAGTTTTCTTGACCAGAAAATTATCTCATTAACTCTGCTCACTATAATTTCCCATGTTGTAATTAAGCGGATATTTTGGCTGTCACATGCATTGCCTCTCGAAAATGAATGTCGGTCGTTGGCTTTTTGGATCGAGTACTTTGCGTGGGTTGTTGGTGGAATGCCACACCACTAATCCAATGAGTTTCCGCGGTAAGACGTCGGATATCAGCGCTTAATTCACTCGCGGACTGAAAGCTCCAGCGACTTACGCCTAACCAGGGCAAAATATCGTGCCAAGCTGGCCTACGTTTGGTATGCTGTTCATGGTACGTAGTTTTTATTGCAGTGGTGGTCTGCTGTTTAATTTGAGCAGACCACCACTGGTCTGCTCTTTTAATCACTGAAGCGTTTGAAGGTACCTATATTTTCAAAGTTTTCTAGAAATATGAAGATTTTGTGAAGTTTTACGTAGCACCTGTTCATTCTGACATGCTAACTTTTCACAAACTTTGAAAGACATTTTATAGGTTTACAAAGAGACGAGTAACTATTTTGTTTGCTCCTCGCATTAAAGTAGCGCGTGTTGCTAAACAACCAATGGGAGCACATCCGACCGTTGGTGAAGACGTCACGCGAGTGGAGGAAGCGAAGGCTGAAGAAGTGACGAGCGGTCGCCGCAACCCGCGTGGCGTCAACCGACACTCCCTCCCGTCGGAATGCCTCCCCCTCGCCCTGCCCGGACTAGCGAATGCCGGGGGGAAGTAAATCGAATTCCCAGAAGGGTAAGAGGCTTTTAAGGTTTCCCCCTGTCCTCCCCCCCCCACCCTCAACCCCCGCACCTTTTCTCCTCCGTCCCATCATTCCCCGCGCGTCCACGCGTGCAACGTATATCTGCATTCGCTCCTTGAATAAGTTTTCCATAATCTTTACACCTTGACTTAAAGTCTTCCGTCATCTACTAACTAATCCTTTCAGAACCTTCTCTTAACGCAATTCTCCTTCTCACCTCATTGTTCAGTCATGTCTCACGTAGTATGTATATATCACAAATGTTAGACCCAATACTACATATTTTGTCAAGTCTGATCATCATCGTCGGTGATTTACCGATAAACAGTCGTTGTGGACGATCATCAATTACATCATGTTTTGTGAACGGTTCATTTATCTCGCTCACCTCAATTCGTCTCACTCCACTGCGCAGTGTAGCCCTCTCGTCCGAACTCATAGCAACTATTTCCTCTTTTCACCCTTAACCGACACCACGTTCAAGACATCGCCGTTTGTCCTCCCATTCTCTTTCAGACTAACCCTCTTGATACACTTCCCAGTATCTCCTAAACTACGCTCCCTCTCTTATCTCAAATACCAGGTTTCGGTCCCCTTTGCTATATAGTTGGGTATTTTCTTTGCGTCTTCTCTCGCCATATTTGTCAATTTCTATCTTGTTTGAATCCTTATTTCGCCATCCAACTCCTCTCTCCCAATAGCCCTGACACTGCGCTCGTCCTCATCCAATATTCGTAGCATACTGATACTATAATATAGTGCATGAACTAACTACTCAGCCCGCTCTACTTTATTCCCTCCTGCTTAGACGTTTCATTTATCTTTCTCACTTCATGAGATTGCCACAACTTTTGATTCCTTGTGGTCGCCCCTTATCACTCTCATTGTTCCTGCGAAGGCCAACTCGGACCTCCTCGTCCACTTATTTTTCCTGCTCAAACCCTTCCCGTGCCAACTTTAACATTTCCTCGGCGATTTGATGTACATGTTTAAGTACCAGAGATAACGAGCGACCCCGTCTCTCTCCCTAGTCGATCTCCAGCCCACATTGCATGTGCCTTTCTGATTCGCGCACGCAATTCAAAAGGCCGATTTATTTGTTCTCTTTAATGCTCTTGCATCGAAGAGCTGCGGTTAATTGACAAATATGTCTGCCTGGGTTCCCACGTTTGGATGGGCCGACCCACAGAATTGATTTCGAAAACGCGGGAGTAGTGCGTAAGAGAATACGGCAGGCATTTCCCCAATTTGACCAGGGAAGGGACCTTGAAATTATTAAGAAACCGAATAACTTCATCAGGGGAGATGCTTGACCGCAGTCGAAATACTTGAAGGCGTGCCTACAACATTCACCGAAGAAAACGTTAATGACCAACAATCCGGGGTGAAAATACGAACGGGGCAAATAATAAGTCCTCGCTGGACACGATCCAAAAGAATTCGCAACAAAAAATAAATTGCACTTCTCCTGCAGAAGCAAACTGGAACTAAGGTAAACCGAGGCCCAATTAACATTATGTGCGCGTGGGTGACATCCAGAACAGAAGTATCAAAGCATCAAGCAGAAGCATCAAGAACATGAACGCCGTTCCGCGCACTGAAATGAAAGCGTATATTTATTATTTTTTGAGGTTAAGATGATCTTCACATGAAATGCTTGATTCTTTATTGTTATCGTGAGAGATACTTAAAATGCGCGTATCCGCAGATTCCTTTGTGTTTCCCTATATACAGTGGTAAAAGTTATGACATTGAATGAACTACACTTACGTATTTGCAATTCTTCCCGCTTCAGTCACGATTTTGCGTTTGCTAGAAAGCTAGACCGATCTTGTTGCAAACAGAAGAAAACGTAAAATAAACGGGTATTTAAGAGAAGAAGCAGTTTTGAAACCATAGAATTTTTCCTGTGAAAATAATGGTGACTTGCATATCCTGCAAAAGCAAGGAATACATGCATGATCCCGAGGCATGAGTATGAGTCGTCATGCCTGGTCATACGGAGTGAGGGAAGATAGGGGGGGGGGCAAGGCCCTGCTAAGTGTGATGGAGTGGCACGGAAGTAATAACTTCATGTAAAACCCACGGGTGGTGCCCTTAGGGGAAATCGGACTGCAAGGCCACCGTTTTCAACTTCCTTGCTGCCGTGTTGTCGGCGCTGATACGGAAGGAATAACTCTGGCGCCGTTTTGCATTCATAGGCGAGACCACGGTGAGGGCCAACGATATCAAAAACAATATATACTAAGTAGCAATTTGGCGAAAGCTGAAAGCTGAGCATATCCGCAGCTGGGAGAAACATGAACAAGCAGACGAGATGGAAGAGTAGAAGCCCTCGAAACCAGGTAGGGATTAATGTTGGCGATCAATTGGATACTAACGGGCTATAAATTGAAGGAATTCATACACACAGAGGAGTAAAGATTTGGGAGAGACGGCATGAGTGATTATAACGAGGAGAGAAAGAAATCGATTGGGACGCAGCGATGGATTTGCTAATGGGAACATATGGACGCCGAAAATGGAAGAAATAGGCATCGAAGATACGTTTAGGTCCAGCAACGAGAGGGATGTTCTGGACGGATGAAGAACGGAAAACGTGCATGACCCTATGATATGGAAGAAGCGGCATGATTAGTCAGCGGAGAAGAAAACTGCAATTAGAGGCTTCGATTCAAAAAATGGATTACGGATGAGGTCGACTGTGGAAAATATTGTGGAACTGAAAGCAAAAGGATGGATAAAATGGAGGAGAGAAACTGCTGCAAAGCAATCTCACAGTTGCCATTTATAGGGAGGTAAAAATGTTTCTTTACTTCCAGGGCCGCATCTTTGACCTCCAGGGGCCATTCTCCTATACCGAATTTATTCCTTGCTCCTTGGCTGATCTGCCAATTATTTCCCCTTGATTTGTAAATCCTAGCCGAGTCTTTTACCCGAGTAAAGAAAATCCCCCGATCCTTTTAGCATTTTCTTCTTCCCCGTTCATCAATTCCGTTTGTGGAGAATGGCAAATAAAAGAGGAAAATGTCGATAAAAATGGTGTATCCTTTCGTAGGCCTCTGCTGGTAGCTACTATCACTAAGGGAATGCTATGAAGGTTGTACGAGTCTAAATGAATAAAAGAAAAGCTAAATTCCCCTCTAAGGGCTAGGAAGGAGGGATGCATTGGTCCGGAGAAACCCTAGGATATGCAACACCGCGGGAGTACGACGTCGAAAGGAAATAAAACGGCCAAAGAGACTAAGAGAGAGAGAGAGAGAGACAGAGAGAGATAGGGGGGAGGGGATGGAGGTTGTCGACGGCGAAAATCCACGACTCTTCTTTCACCACCAAGAGGCGTTGTAATCCGCTCGAAATCCAGAAACAATACATTTATGTGATCGCACCGGTCATAAGTCTCGCGGTTACCGGATGGAAATTGCTGCCGCCC
Organism: Hetaerina americana; assembly: GCF_022747635.1. Taxonomy (NCBI): domain Eukaryota; kingdom Metazoa; phylum Arthropoda; class Insecta; order Odonata; family Calopterygidae; genus Hetaerina; species Hetaerina americana. The sequence goes on along the minus strand of NW_027287205.1, from coordinate 90,933,557 downwards.
GCGGCCCTCCACGGCCCGCTCCTCCCTTGTAATCGTCCGGCTCGGAGCCAGCCAAAGGCGATTACAGGTGCACACGCCCAAACACACACAAGCGGTGCTCCCCCTAGCACCGATAGGAGAGATCCCGCGCCCTCTCGCGGCGTCCCTAGGCAACGGCGCGTCGTCGCCGTGATCGAAGGAGATCTGGCGGGAGATCGATCGATCGATCGAACCCTCCGCTGCCTCAGTTGGACCAACGGTTTCTCAACCCTGAAAGCAGACGTTGGAGGCGGTGGGCGGGGGCAGAGTCAACAAAGAGAGGATGGAGAGGTATTATCTCTTGAGGACTTAAATAATGGAGAAAGCCGAGAGTAGATCCGCGATTGCAAAAAATAGTCCCTCTTTAAGAATTTCCGCGGACGTTATCCAAGGTGGAGGGTAATTCCTTCCCCTCGTTTGATCCCCGAGTGCCCTTTGCGCAGCCCAATCCTCTCAAGCATTGACCGATCCCGTCCCGCGGGTGGAGGGCAAGCTAATTTATAGGATGCTGGGAGGATGGATCACTGGTTTTATCGTTCATGTGAGCGAGGACCTTATCCCTAATTGTTTCTTAAGGAAAGTCATTTGTTATTTGGAACCTAAAATGAATTGCTGTACTTCCTTTAAGAAGGCTATCCCATGGTGAATTTAGGGTTTATTTTTAAAATAGCAAACCAACCCCTAATTTAAGTTGATGCGAATTCCTCCGTGGCTCTATGGAATCAATGATAATTTAAAAATGGTAAAGTTTAAAAAGTGTGCACTACGGTAAATGAAGCGACATTAAAAATCACCAAATAGTTGGCCATCCACAGGAAGGAATGTCCGTCATTTCCTTAATTTTTCCCGTACAAGTTTAACACCCTGATAGTCGTTGTTTGTGCGTCAATGATTCCATCAGGAAACGATAAAACTGCTCCCTCATCAGGTACAACATTTCGTAAATATTGAAAGAATTTCTTCAGACGTAATGCATAAATTATGCCATTCGACCTCTCTGCTTTCTTAGGAAACACGAATCTCGACATGGGCTTTCCCATTAGGCACTCGTTTAACACGAGCTGTTCCGCTGAACGGGCAGAAGTCTCCTAAAGCTTCCAAATCGCATGTGATGGAGTGCTTGGCGCAGCGGGAATGACCCCAAGCGCCAAATGCTCTCGCTATCCCCATCGCATGTGCACCGCGGGGCGGATGTTCACGAGGCCATTCTCGGTATTTTTTGGAAAATATCATGGAGAGCACTCTGAGGTCGAGGTATTCACTTCACGAACTTCCCATGATCATTTCTATAAAATTCCCTTCTTTACCTAATCAGTAACTCATAAAGTAAAACTACAGGAGACATTTTAAATTTATTGGCCCTTCCAATATTCTTCCAGCTTAAGAGCGAAATAAAGAAGTATGATCAGATTCCTTGCGGGTTGAGGTATGCTTTATTTTTTTAGACGCCTCGCAAACCCACTCTGCTTAGACATGATGGCGGAAGGGATAACACACCAATTAGATTTCTCATACGTGTTAATTGAGTTTATGGGCACGATGAAATGCGTCCAGTATTAGAAGCACTTGGATCACGAAGGATAATTAGCGATTTTCCCTCAAACCTCCAGTCATTTAATTCCCCATTATCATCTTGCAGTGCATAACTTCGTCTTTGCCAGATGATGTAATTAACAGTTTTATTTCCTTTCGAATTTTCGTATATATCAAAGCAGTTTTTAGAACAAATAATTATTTTTATATGTATCTTACTTTATCGCTAGGTTCGATAAATTAATTATTTTCAATGCATACCCACACACAAACAAACACACACACACAAACACACACACACATATGTATGTATATATATATATATATATATATATATATATATATATATATATATATATATATATATATATATATATATATGTGTGTGTGTGTGTGTGTGTGTGTGTGTGTGTGTGTGTGTGTGTGTGTGTGTAGGTGTGTATTTGTGTTATATATATATATACATATGCATGTGTGTATGTGTATATATGCGAGGTCTGCTCAAAAAGTATCGCGAATTTTGAATTTCCGCGGGTTAGGTATATTTGATTTTCGATTTGTTTGTGGCGTTATGTTGGTACTTATGTCTCTCACTTATGCCAAAAATTTCGGCCATTTTGAATGTTTAGTATATTGTTGATAATTATTTTGCTTGGACGTGTTTTGGCTTGTCTTCAATTTTTGCCTGTCCCAAAAAATGAATCAAAGAATCTGTATCAAATTTTGTGTGAAAAACAAAATTAAGTGCGCGGACACATTCCGAATGTTGACTGTGGCATACCTTGGACCGAAGCAACGTTTACCTGTGGTACAATTTATTCTCAGAGGGCCGAGGAGATGTGAATGACCAAGAGCGTGCCGGACGCCCGCGGGCATGACACGGGTCGCCGCGAAATTCCTACCAAAATTGCTCAATTTCAACCAAAAACATTAATGCATTAATATTGCTAATGAGATGTTGGACTCTGCCCGCGACGACCCAAATTCGCTCATAACTGGTGACGAATCTTAGGTTTATGGTTATGACGAGGAAGCTAAAGCTCAATCATCCCAATGGAAGCTGCAGCACGAGCCAAGACCGAAAAAAAAGCGCTCCAAGTTCGGTCGAATGTGAAAGTTTTGCTTAGAGTTTCCTTCGATTGTAAGGGCGTGGTGCATCATGAGTTAGTTCTTACCACAGATTGGTAGAGCGGTAAATAAGGAATATTATCTGCAAGTGATGCGAGTATTCGCGCGGAGCAATTCGCCACAAACGCCCGGATTTGAGGAAGAACAAATATTGGCTTTTGCACCACTGCAACGCCCCTGCTCACACATCGTTATTTGTTGGCGAATTTTTAGCCAAAAACAACAAAGTAATGATGCCGCAGCCACTGTATTCCCCAGATCTGGCCCCTAATGACTTTTTTCTTGTTCTCCCGAAACTGAAGTACTTGGACTAATTCTGCGGCAAAGCTTAGCGTTTTCTCCACGAACGATAAGTAGTTTGACCCCACTCCAACCAATAGAAGTGGCGCGGGAATTGCATTACTTTTGGAACGCACCCTGTATTTAAGTGTGGTGTGTTATTCGGAAGGCATGAGATTGATGCGCGTGTTCTCGACGGGTGTTGCTATTATGTAACTATTTTGGTATTATGTAACATTCATGGTGTAACCACTCTCTTTTCCCATATCTGACAAAAAATTGGAAGATTCTCTCGATTTTAACCCCTCAAATGTAAAGCAGACTTCGGTGTATCCCTCCCCCTCCGAGTGGCGTCATAGCATTGAATCAACCCCTGCATGGCAAAGTTAGCAAAATCGCCGTAATCCTATATCGAGGAAGGACCCAGGGAGGGCTTTCATTTGAACTGAGGCGAAGTCATCGTTCGATGGAGGTGAGGAAGCGATCGAGCAGCCTCCATATGGGGTAAACTCACTCTAGGGTCATTTTGCGCTCACATACATTGTGCGTCAAGTAAAACTGATCAATTATCTTTGTTCGGGCGTGTTGGTCATTGGATTGTCTCTGACTTACCTTGAGAAATATATCTATCAAGGCAATTCATAATTTGTATGAGCCCCTTTGGGGATAACACGATGTAATATAAATATATTTTAATGGGTAGTAACGTACGACACCATAAGTACTTCTCTCTTCTTCCCTTTGGTGTCTCTTTGGCCAGAGAACTTATCAGTGGGAAGTTAAACAGCCTAGTCCTTCGTCTCCTGGAGGACATACACTCTTCCGGCATCCACTCAAAGCAGAACACGGCCCCCGTGTACGAAGTAAAGGCCTGGGCGTCACATACGTTTGCCACCTCTCCATTGGCCCAAAATATCCGAAACTCCGAGCAGCCTTCGCTTCATCCGAGCAATGACTCGTTAAGAGTCTTACTTCTCGTTGAGGTGGCGGAAAGCCAAACGAGCCAGAGGGCGTGAGCGCACTGCGTCCTCCGACCCACCCTCCTTACACTGACAGCAATCACACGGTCCAGTGGGCCGCCGCTTACTCACTCTTCGATTGGAGGGACCAGGTTTGAACCTCTGAAGTCCGCGCCCTCAGAACTATTGAAACCAAGGAACTGGGTCTGCAGCATGTCATAAAGTGTGACAAGAATGTATTTTGGGTCTACCGGATCTCTTCCTTGGGCCTGACCCCACTCAGTGACCTATGAGGCTTCTTATACGTACCTGACCAGAGATCTTTTTCGGGAAGGAATATTTGTGACGATTCAGCGCAGGGCGGGAAGGGTGAAGGAAGAAACGGATTCGCGCGCGAATAAATGGCGGAGTGTACGATTCGTGGGAGAGAAGTATATATGCTCATTATTGTTCATATTTAATGAAAGAGTATATTAATTGGATTGGCATATAGCGGGAGGCTAAAATGTTCTTTGCTGGTCTGATGCTTTCATATAGAGTGAGTGAACGGCTGGAATCTCCATTCAAACAGATATACGTGCATATATACGCACGAGATTGGAAGGCGATGATTTGGGAAGGAAGAGTAGTCCGAGAAATCAAAGTTTGGTGAGTGAGGTCGGAGAGACTTGCAAAAGACAAGACGCCCAAGGACTCTCGTGTGAGGCAGTGGAGCGTGCCCGCGCGAAACAGATTTCACGTGCGATGCATTGGCGACCAAGGAAAATATCCGAGGAGTGAATGCAGCGGAGGAAATTGTGGAAATGCAGCGAGTCCGCTGAATTAACCTTCTTTATTTTGCCCACCCCGGAAGGGAACTGTGTGAAGGGAATAATGAGGCATAACCCTTGATTCAGATTTTAGAAACGTGAAAAAAATATTGCAGAGTTTGATTAACCGGATGTTACAATCACGCATGTTTCCAATGCAATGTTTTTGGTGAATTAAAAATAACTAAAAACGATATTTTATGATTCGGGACAAATTTTTAATGGATTTTTAAGACCAAACTCCATTGATTTATATTCTGCGCTTTTCCGATCAGAGTCATTGACCATCCTCCTTTGACTCTTAAAAGAAAGTTCCCATGATGGGTAGAAGTATAGTATAATATTTCAGGAACATCCAAAATCTACATTTATGAGATAGAATTATTTGAATGAATAAAACTTATTTTGGATATCACCTTCAGTCAAATTCGAATCTTTTTATATAATCCAACCCATTAAAAACGGTAAACTTATCGAATAGAGAGTGGATGGTTCAAATAATTATTGATTAAACACCAAACAATTGGTTAATCCGTTACCATGGGGTCGATCCAGTATGATTGTGTGCATGTACTTAATGAGGATCCATTGGAAGATTTACTTATTTGATCACACCAAACTCCCAGTTGAATGCCTTAGTTCCATTCTGTATCTACTCTCTCCATAATCTGCAAGCAACCCCGCCACCAACTGATTTATGGAGTATTTCAAGCCTCTTCGAGTCATCGGTCGAAGGCGTAGTCATTTCCGACGGAATTCACCCTCCAACACCCTTCAGGACGAAAAATATTCGCCCCGCGACCTAAATTTTTTTCGTCAAAGTTTGCGTCAAACCCTAGCAATATTTTTGGCGCCTGGTGTCAAACCCCCCTCCCCCACACCTGCCCAAGGGGGATTATTCAATTACCGGTGGGAAGCCTCTGAATTCCTCCTTCGTCGTTCGCTTGCTGGAGGAAGGGAAAGGGGAGGGGGGAGGAGTAAGCTTGAGAGAGAAGCAACGCTCGTGAAAAAAAAGAGCATCGCCAAATAGTGGAAACCCCCGGGGCTCCGGAGTAAACAGTTGACTAACTCGAGGCGCGTCGGGGGGCGAGCCGAGAGTGTCGCGTCAGGCGGCTGCAACGCACGCACACACGTGGCACGACACCATTGCCACCCCCCCCCAAGGAGGGGGTGAGGGGGGGGAGAAGACTTACACACTCAATTAGCGGCATCCTGCCTGCTTGGGCCCTTGGAGCGTCCACACCCAGTGGGGGCGGGGGATGCCGATGGACGATGGCCAATATCCCCTGCAGAGCACCCGTTCGGATTGCACCCACGGCAACTGCCTCCTCCCCAATCTACGCACTGCTTCCTCCATTCCTCCTTCATTCCTCCATTCCTCCTTCATTCCTCCATTCCTCTCCATCCACTCATCCCCTTCCCTCAAAGACCGGAATTAGAATTCACACAGCGCTACCCTCTCCATATTTGGCACCTGCTGACATTTCTCGTGCAGATTTAATCTGCTCCCTGGGTATCATTTTCCTCTCTTTGAGCACACTTCTTCGCCATTTCCATTCTTCTTTCAATGCCCGCGCAATTCTAATCCATTGCCCCAATTTCTACCAATATATGCATCACTCGCGTGCAGTTCCACCCGGAAGGGATTTCGTATGTATATATATATATATATATATATATATATATATATATATATATATATATATATATATATATACATACGAAATCCCTTCCGGGGTAGAGCGTTGGACTACTCACCGGAGGGACCCGGGTTCGATTCCCGGGCAAGGCACTCAGGGCACCTGCAGCTCAACCCAAGCTAAGTGATTTTTCGGGTACCAGGTCTTCCTGGGAAACCATAACCGCCACAGGGAAAGGAACTGCCCCCCCCCAACCCTGATGTGTGAATTTCACCCACCGTCGGGCTTAGTATTGGGTGAACTCTGACATCACCTACCAAACCGACCTTCGGGTTAATTACTGTGTGTATATATTATAAGTGGAGGGGATTCGTAAAGTCAGTTAGGTTCGCTGATCATCAAGCTTTATTTTGTCAGTCAGCCAAGGGGTTGCAAGCATTGCCGAGCGAATATAATACGAGTATTCAGTGCGACAGGTATGGGATGAGAATCAATATTAATAAAACAAAGGTTATGCGATTTTCTAGAATAAAAAGGCTAAGCTAAACGTTAACATTGGAGAGCAAAAACTAGAGCAGGTGGAACAGTTTACGTATCTCGGAAGTGTTTTGGACCAACACGGACAAAGTAGTAGGGACGTAAGGAGAAGAATTGCGCTAGGCAAAGAGGCTTTCACAAGGAGGAGGGAATTGATGACAGGGACGTTGAGTAAGGATATTAAGAAAAGACTCGTAAAAACTTTGATATCGAGCGTAGCTATGTACGACGCGGAAACATGTCATTGAAGCAGGAGGATAGACGTAGACTGGAGGCTTTTGAAAAGTGGTTGTTGAGAAGGATGGAGAAGGTGAAATGGGCGGGAGGAAGGAAAACAAACAAGGAAGTCCTCGGTATGGAGGGCGAAGAGAGGTTTGTTGGGAGAAATCCTATGGAGGCAGGAAAAATGAATGAAGGGCGTATTGATCGGCAGTGGGATGTTGGAGGCTTTAATAGAGGGGAGAATGTTAGGCAAATAAAGAAAGGGAAGGAACAGGATAGGGATGTTGGACGGGGTGAAGTGAGGTAGGAAGTACTCAGAGATGTCGAGGGACCTGATGTAGAGTAGGTTGCTGGATTGTGTTTTATTTTGTAAGAGGTAATAAAATATTTATTTGGTAGCTGTATCCATCCAAAAACCTACCTTAACCGGTAGATTACCTCATTATATATATATATATATATATATATATATATATATATATATATATATATGTATTGTCTATTTCTCCTTTGGTGGGTGAAACAGCCCCCTGACGCCATCTCTTGGCTAAAGAATCGGGGCGCTTGGCGACATATAAGACCCACGGATCTCAGGGTAAATTACATATCCTCGATAGCTCAAGTGGTTAAGAGCATCCGCCCGGTAAGTGGAAAGATCCGGTGTTCGAGTCCCGGTTTGGGAAATATTTTTACTTCTTGTGATCCGTTCGATTCCCCCTTCCCCACCTCTATTGTGTTCGTCCTTTATACGTGTTCCTATCCCTTTTCCTTATATATGTTTCTGTATATATGAGTATTTATTCGCCGTACAGGCGATAGGAACACGTATAAAGGACGAACACAATAGAGGTGGGGAAGGGGGAATCGAACGGATCACAAGAGTATATACATATATATATACACACACTATAGGATTATCTATACATGAAGTATATCCCTATTCCTTTTCCTGCATTCCCTATCCTGTCTTCTATGCTAATGTGATGTATTATGGACGGATTCATTGTGGGTCATGAGCATTGCGCATAGTAGAGCCATCGGTTCGGTGATAAACATCACTTGCTGTATCCGAGCATCACTTGGTCCTGGAAGGCGTAAGCGAAAGTGCTGTTAGGTAAAAAATAGTCAAGCTAGCTCAATGTCTGCATTATTTAGTAAGTATTCGTTCCACAGCTTTTTCCTAGTTTCGTTCATAAATGGCAGTTGCATAAGATTAAGAATTATAATAAATGTAATATAAAAACAATATTACACATTTTACACAAGAAAACAATACAATTTTTTTATTAATGCGAAATATATTCAAAATAGAGGTTTCGATAGCTGCCGGCCTTATTCCACGGCGACAGGAGAAGAATGGCAGATACAGCAAGGAGAAGTGCATCAGGGTTTTCTGCGATATTGCAGAAGTATTAAATGCAAGGGGTGCTATGGTAGCGATAGGAGAGCGGTGAATGGGCGATACTCATGGGTTCGCTTTCCAAAGGGCAGGAGATCAAGGCGGTTGAAGTCGGTGAAACAAAATGATTTCTAAAGAAGGAACTGCGGTATTACCGGAGAGTGATGTATAACAAATAAATTGAGAGAATAGCAAAAGAATAAGCTCTTAAAGAGTGTGGGACGAGAGAGAGACTCCTATGGGGTCTTGATAGAAGAGGAAGAAAAGGGGAAATAATTGCTGGGCACGCCTACTAGTGCGAAGTAGTTTTATCCGAAGACCGCCATCAAAGGAAACATAAGATGTGAAGAGGAAATAAGGGGGAAGGCATGAGGATCAACTGCTGTGAGAAGCAGGAGTGATGGAAGGCGCCAGTCATGGCTGCCTGCATAAAGAGAATGAGAGATAGTCAGATTGAAATAGATTGGAGGGAATCTCTCATGGATATGAGCTACAAACAAACCCACCACTACCCTTGAAGATGATGACGATTGAGAATACATGACATTTTTACGACCTGTATAAACTAAGGGAAAAATGCATCCTGTGACTCGACCGCCGGTGCACTCCGTCAAAATGGCAAGCGCTCCTTTCTCTCCGGACATTATTAAATATGAGGAGGATCGTGTCATGGGAAGAGTTTCTTGAATTACCATTCTTAAAAAAACCCTCTAAATATCTCCGTATTCTACTTGAATTTCGTGACATTCCTCCTTGAGGTGCACGAATCCCCACAACTAACCGATATATAAACGTACGTTCTGCCAATGAGGCAAGAAGCATTTGCATTGGAATTTTCTCCCCAAAGTTCTACTGCACATATTCGCCCTCCTACCTTCATTTTTTCGTACAAGCTGTTGCTTGTGAAATGCGGAATGCACACCAAAAATAAATGAGTCTTTGTGCACACAAGACCAGGTTTAGGAAGTCGACACGTCATAATAACATGTTATCGGTGGTTTTTTCCGAATTTTTAATGATATGTGGATTGGAATGGTGTGGTGACTAACGTGCATGCTTCCAATTCAGAGGGCTCGGGTTCAAATCCCGGCGGCGGCAGACATTTTTCAGTGGTATCCCGATCCCTACCATAGGTGCTTTGTGTGTGTGCTCTTACGAGTGAGTACACAGTCCGTCAGATGGGACGTTAAGCTACGGGCCCCTTGGCGCCTTTTGTTAAGAGTAGGCTAATGCCGACGCCGGGTTTCTCTCCACCCTTCATCCTCGCCATCCACCCCTAATGACGCAAATATCCTCGTCTCCCCTAAAACTTCTACAACCAACTACTACTTTTAATGATGTTCCTACCTCCTTTGTCTCGAATACATCTGGTTCATCCACTCAGTGAATGCCCTTCTCCCCTCATTATTAAAGGTTGTCCGCCGGTCAAGTTGAGGTACAATTTGATTGACTGAAGAGAGACTGCGCACTGCTCCAGCCACATCTAACATACGATACAGGCACTCGAGCTCCGCGCATTAAAATGGACAATTCCTTTGCCCATCCCTTCACCCCTGCCGCCTCTCCACGCCATCTTGTGCCGCGCTTCGCATCATTTGATTCTTCTATGCGGGACAGAATTCCTCCTCTGAATTTCTCCTCACTGTCCTCTTTCCTCTCCTATTATACCCAGTCCTTTGTTTTCTATTTCCGTCAATATTACTTTTCCATTCTTCTCCACTCCAAATTATCAATAGTCTCTGGTTTACCCTTACTTACTTGACTCAACAAATAAAGTCATGCTATTCATAACCCATTTTCAATTTTTCTCTGGCCTTTTCTGTGCATCTTAATGTCCCAGACCACGGATATCTGCTCTTTGAATGGGATTTTTCGACGAACATAATCCTTCTTTTAATGCCCTACAACATGCTCGTCCAAACACTCCTTAAAAGATGAACCGTTCTACTTACTCAATTAATCTCTTCAACTTTAATGTTTACACAAGCTCTCAAGCCACCCGATTATACGATTTGTAGTAGAGGGTACATACTTCTGCAGAAGTATGCAGTGCCTCCAATGTTTACCCTTGGAGTGGTCGGATTCATTCGTATCATATTAATATCAGATTTTATTCGCTGAAAATTGTAATCTTTAGAATAAGCATTTCATGAAGTGATATTTACGAAAATTATTTCCTCATGATCACTTCAGCAATAGGACAGGGGTAGACCAGAGGTAGCGTGTCTGCCTGCGAAGCCTGAAGGTCGCTCGCACGATTCTTTACGTGATCGACGAAAATTTTCCATGCTTATTATATATATATATATACATATATATAATTAAATTTTTAATTAATATATTATATATAATAAAGATAAAAAATTAATGAAAGGATATTTATGATGAAGTTCGAGGCAGAAGCTAAAGGATAGAGTGATAGTACAGGTGTACCTGTATGAATATGCCGACGTCCAGCCATTCAGATGAGGAAATAGAGGAAGTATAAGAACAACTGGAAGAGGTTCTAGAAACAGTTAAAGAAAAGAAAAACCTCTCAGTGATGCGGGATTGGAACGCTCTGGTCGGAGAAGGAAGTAGCGTGGGATTCTCCGGATTGGGAAAACGAAACGACGCGGGAGAGAGAGATCGATAGACTTCTGCAACGAGAAAAACATGGCAGTGGAAAATGGCATCTTTGATCAACATGTGAGAAGAAGATGCACTAGAAGAAGGTTTTCTAAGAGGTTTTCTTCTAAACTTCCTTCTTTTCTTCAGCTAATTACTAGGCTCAAAGTTATGTGTTCTTTGAGAGAAAAGTGTAATTATTGAAATACCGAAGAAAACGAAAAAGATAAATGCGAAGGACGCAGAATATTGCTCCTGGTGACTCAAGCATCAAAATTCCTATCTCGAATAATTAGCCGAATAATACAAGGAAGGATAGAAGGAAATCTCTCAGAAACCAATTGGGATTGAGGAAAAACTGATTAGCAAGAGAGGCAATTGTCAGCTTGAGAGCTCTGGCTGAAAAAAGGAGACACGTAAATAAGCCATTATGTGTGGCGTTCGTGGATTTGGAGAAGGCCTTCGACAACGTCGAATGGAAGAAGATGCTAGAGGCGCTTGGATTGGACAACAACGACAGAAGCATTTGCCATAACCTCTACAAGAATCAGGTTAGAACAATACAAACGAAAAATGGAAGAAAAAGAGAAGCCAAAATGATCAAAGGAGTAAGACAAGGATGCAACCTCTCGCCAGCAATATTCAACGTATACCTGGGAGAGGCGATAAAAGAAAGACAAGAATTGGGTATCAAAGGAGTCCAGTAAAATGGAGAAGAAATCAAGATTCTTCGGTTTGCAGATGATATCGCAGTGGTGGCGGAAACGCAAGAGAGGACCTGCAGGCAACACTAAGTGCTGTGGATAAAGTACTGGGGGAGTATAATGTGAAAATCAGCAAGAAGAGAACTAAAATCCATGTATGTGGAAGAGAGAGGATGAATGCAGATGCCACAATTCGAGGGGTTAAACTAGAGCAAGTGGAATCCTCCATCCACCTGGGCAGCAGTGTATACCTGGGGATGGAGGAAAGCTCGACCGACATCAAGCGAAGAAAAGCCCAAGCTGAGAATGCATTCATGAAGAAGAGGAAATTAATATGTTCAATGAACCTAAGACTGGAAGCAAGGAAGCAATTCGTCAAGACTTTCGTGTGGAGCATGGCGCTCCATGGTTACGAGATTTGGAACATTGGAAAAGTGGACGAGCAATGAATACAAGCCTTTGAAACATTGTGCTGGAGGAGAAAGCTGAAGATTAAATGGACAGACAAAGCAAGAAACGAGGAAGTATATAGAAGAGCAGAAGAGGATTGGACCATATGGAGAGCTCCACAACAGAGAAGAAATAGATGGGTTGGACGCACATTGAGGCCTGTGATGGACTGATTGGGAATGTAAAAGAAGGAAAAATGGAAGGGAAGATCCCACAAGGGAGACCAAGAGAAATGTACATAGGACAAATTGAGGAGGACGTAAAACAGAGAAGGTATAAGGGATTAAGGGAATTGACATTAAATAGATTAGAATGGAGGGCTGCAGTAAACCAATCCTAGAATTGAAATTCTTATGATGATAGCCAAAAGAAAAATATTTCTTCTTTGTTCACTTCCAGGAAAGTATTGGGCTGGTGAATAAGAGTCCAAACCTCCCAAATTCAGCCTCGCTGAAAGTCGCCTCCGCGTGTGCGTGAGAAGAGAATGTTGGCGCCTGGAGTGCACGGAACACTGCGTTTCGTGCGTGCCTGGGGAATTGCATAACGCGTTTGCTGTTCAGCGAAATTTTTCATTTTCGCTATAAATGTGCTTATATACGAGGGTCATCCGGAAAGTAGTACCCGTTCGTGCCGCATGAAGTGCTGACGACGCGAGTAGCCGCTGGACGAGGTCAGATAGCTTCAGTGGCTTGTCTGCCTTCTCTGAGCCAAGTTGCGTGACGCTAGCATTGCCTGTGTTGTTTCTGTGATTGTTTACAATGTTTAAAAAAATTGAGAACGCCGCCAGCTGTGAAGTGAGGGCAGTGATTAAATTCCTCAATGCAAGAAACGTTCGCCCATGTGATATTCATCGCCAATTAAAGGAGGTGTATGGAGACAATGTAATGGACGAGTCGTCTGTTTGGCGGTGGTGTCGCAACTTCAACATGGGGAGGGGGAACACACACGACGATGAGCGTTCGGGGAGACCGTCTGTCATTACAGACCAACTGGTGAGCTCAGTTGACGAATTCGTGAGGAACGATCGGCGCGTCACAATTGATGACATCTGTGAGCATTTTCCCAATGTTTCTCGAACAATTGTTCATGAAATTGTTAAACACCATCTGCATTATGCAAAAATTTGTGCAAGATGGGTCCCTCGCGTATCTCAATGAGCTGGCGGCGAAGGACTATGCAGCAGGAATACAGAAACTTGTCACACGTTATGACAAATGCCTTAATTTGCTTGGAGATTATGTTGAGAAGTAGTTTAAAGTATCCTCTTTCAAATAAAATTTTTTATGTTTGTTAATATTTACTTTTGTGTCTTTATTTCACGAACGGGTACTACTTTCCGGATGACCCTCGTGTGTGTGTGTATATATATATATATATATATATATATATATATATATATATATATATATATATATATATATATATATATATATATATATATATATATATATATATATATATATATATATATATATATATATATATATATATATATATATATATACATGTATATATATATGTATGTATATATATGTATATATATGTATATATATATGTATATATATATATATATGTATATATATGTATATATATATATATATATATATACAGGGTCGCACCCAAAAGTGGTAGGACTGATTTCCTCTGGCGCGAACGGAGCGGTGGAGGGGGGTCTGCCTGGCAGGGTAAGGTGGAGGGGCCTCTTAGCAACAGAGCGACACCAACCTCAGTCGCCTGCGGGCTGTTGTTGAGTGAGGACACCGTTTTTAGTGAAGCAAGTTTTTTGTCCGCGTCGAAAAACAAAATGAATCTGAATTTAGAGCAACGTTATTCCGTGAAGTTTTGTGCGAAACTCAGGAAGACGGCTACTGAGACCCTCGATATGATCAAGCAGGCTTATGGGGACACTGCCTTAAGCCGTTCCACAGTATTTGAGTGGCACAAGTTGTTTAAAGAGGGTAGGGCGCTCGTTGAAGACGACCATCGCTCCGGACGGCCGTCGACGGCAAGAACAGACACGAAGGTGGACAGAGTGAGGACAGTGCTGAACACAGACCGACGCTTAACCAGTGAAGAAATTGCAGGCCAGTTGGGTCTGTCTGCATCCAGCGTCCAACGCATTATTTCACAGGATTTGGCCATGCGCAAGGTGTGCGCCAAGATGGTGCCGAAAATTGTGCCATGACGCGCTCGTCGTCAGAAATCTGCTGGCCAAATACGGCGTGGTCACGTTGCCGCACCCGCCCTATTCTCCCGATCTGGCACCACCGGACTTCTTCCTCTTCCCCCTGATGAAAAGACAGCTCAAGGGACGAAGTTTTGACTCGATAAAGGCCGTTCAAGAGGCTTCGACGAGGGTCATCAACGGCATACCCAAAGAAAATTTCCAGCGGGCGTAGGGGAAATGGGAGCAACGTTATACTAAGTGTGTAGCAGCTCAAGGAGCATACTTTGAAGATTATTATGTCGATTTAAGTAAATCGTCAATAAAATTCTTGTAAAAAAATCAGTCCTACCACTTTTGGGTGCGACCCTGTATATAATATATATATATATATATATATATATATATATATATATATATATATATATATAATATTCAGGGTCGCACCCAAGAGTGGTAGGACTAATTTTTTTACAAGAATTTTATTGACAAAAAAAATATATTATATATATATATATTTATATATTTATATTTATATATACATACTAATTTATATAGAAACAGATATAAGGACAAGGGGTAGGAACACACACACAAGGACGAACACAGGAGAAGTGGGGAAGGCGGAATCAAGGACATCACGAATGTAAAAATATTTCCTAGACAGGGATTTGAACTCCGGATCTTTCCACTTGCCGGGCGGAGGCTCTTAACCACTTGAGCTATCCAGGAAACATACAGGACAAGAACAGTGCGTTTCGTGGCACGCATAGCCAGAAGAACACACATTTTTATCTTTTATGATGTTCTATGTTTGCTTTACTACTCTCCTTTCCTCTTGTGTGTGTCTCGTCTGGTTCTCCTTTGGTGGGTGAAACAGCTCCGTAACGCCATCTCTTGGCCTAAGAATTGGGGCACATGGTGGCATAAAAGCATCGCAGATCTCAGTGTAAATTAAGTTTCCTGCATAGCTCAAGCGGTTAAGAGCCTCCGCTCGGCAAGTGGAAAGATCCGGAGTTCAAATCCCGGTCTAGGAAATATTTTTACATTCGTGATCTGTGGATTCCACCTTCCCCACCTCTCCTGTATTCGTCCTTTGTTTGTGTTCCTATCCATTTTCCTTATAACCGTTTCTATATAAATAGTATTTAGTATAGAGTATTTGTTCGCCGTTTGGCGGGATTTCGTGTTTGAATGTGTATATGTATATGTATTTAAGTATATATATATATATATATATATATATATTTTTTTTTTCCCTCCCCGGACTACAACCTTGACGTGTGGAAGAGCTGGTGCTTAGGAGCCAGACGAAAGGTAGTCCACGCAGCGTCTGTTCCTTAATGAGGCGGCTGCAATGGCGTCTGACCCCAGTGGGGCGGCCAGTAAGTGATGGTTTCACGTTAAAAACACTATTGAGGAAGGCAACGGCAAGATTTACATGATGGACAAAACAGAGATTTTGAGCCCTGGCAACTACGGGGCTCGGCCCAATCGGCCGTGTGTCGTGCCCATCAGCGGGAGAGGCAAGGCTTCCGCGGTCGTCATCCCACGAAATCCTTGCAAGGGAAAACCAGCAGCAGCATGACAGAAGACGCAGGAGAAGAAAACCAAATTAGTTAGAACAGGAAAGTGGAATGATAGGACAATGATAAGGACAGGGAAATTGGAAAATGTTAAGCGAGAGATGGAAAGGGGAAATATAGATATTTTAGGTCTATGCGAGGTGAGATGGAAAGATAGCGGGGATTACTGGAGTGATCAGCATAGAATACTATACAGCGGCGGGGACGAGAGCCAACGAGGGGTTGCCATAGTATTAAATGAAGAGGTTGGAAGAAGCGTACTCAACATAGAACAGGTAACAGATAGATTATTACTGGTAGAGATAAAAGCAGAACCGACGAACTTAGTTATTATTCAGGTATACATGCCACGGAGCAACCATAAGGAAGAAGAGGTCGATAGGATATACGATCAGTTAGAGGACATCATTAAGTGTGTTCCCACAGGGAAACATTTGATAGTGATTGGGGATTGGAATGCGACGGTAGGCGAAGGAAGAGATGGTGACGAGGTCGGGGACTACGGTTAAGGCACGAGGAATGACCGCGGGGAGAAAGCAGTTGAGTTGTGCAGGAGACAGGGGTAAGTCATCACCAACACTTGGTTTAGACACCACAAAAGACGCAGGTATACATGGAAAATGCCAGGTGACTCAGAAAGGTATCAGCTAGATTATATCCTGGTTAGACACAGGTTTAGGAACAGTGTGATAAATTCCCACAGCTTCCCGGGAGCGGATGCGGACTCTGACCACAATTTAATTGTTATGAAATGTAGCGTCCGTTTCAAAAAGATAAGGCAGAGGCGGCGGGTTAGAAAATGGAATACAGAAGCAATAAATGGAATGAAAAGGAAGGAGTACCAACAGGCGGTAGAGGAAATCATGGAGAATGGTTAACAGCTAAGTACTATCGAAGAAAAATGGGAAAGTTTCAAGACAGGGTTGTCTAAAGCCACAAAAGACACTATTGGAACCATTAACGCTAAAAGGACTAGGAAAACATGGATCACGGATGAGATGATTACAAAGATGGATGAGTGGCGAAAATGGAAGAATGTAAATACAGAATTAGGCAAAACGAAGTACAAATAATTAAACAATAAATTGAGGCGGGCAACAAATATAGCAAAAGAAGCATGGTGGAAGACGCAGTGCGAGGATATGGAATGTCTGCGGAGGAAGGGTGAAATCGGTGCGCTGTACAGCAAAGTTAAATCGTTATCGGGAAGTAAGAATATAAGATCCATGCTAACAGTTAGATATAAGGCGGGTACGGTAATAGTTGACCCAGGTAACATCCAAGAGAGATGGAAGGAGTATATAGAAGAACTTTATAGTTTAGAACTAAGACCAACAAAGTTAGACATAGAAAATGAGCATGACGTAGAGGAAGACAGCTTAGGTCCAGGCATACTAGACAATGAGATAGAAAGGGCATTAAGGGAGATGAAACTAAATAAGGCCGTGGGGGTGGATAACATACCCGTGGAACTTTTAAAATGCTTAGGAATGTGTGGGAGGAAGAGGCTATATGGGCTGATCCGTAGTATTTATGAGGAGGGAATCTGGCCGGAAGACTTTGTGAGATCAGTTTTAGTTCCTATTCCGAAAAAGGTAAAGGCCACGTCATGTGAGGACTATAGGACAATTAGTTTGATATCCTACGCAGCTAAAGTTGTTCTCAGGAACATAAACAAAAGGATAGAGAGTAGAACAAATGATTACTTAGGGGATGATCAGTTTGGGTTTAGGAAGGGGAGAGGTACGCGTGATGCCATTGCAATAATGAGATTATTAATCGAGAGGAACATAGAACACAACCACGAGGTATTTGCCTGTTTCCTAGATTTCGAAAGAGCGTTTGATAGGGGGAATTGGGAAAAACTAATTAATATATTGCAGAAAATAGGAATTGATTGGAGGGAAAGGAGGCCAATTCGCAACCTGTACATGTCTCAGACTGCTCAGGTGCGAGTGGGGAACGGGAAGTCCAGAATGGCGGTGTTAGGAAGAGGTGTAAGGCAGGGTTGCCCATTATCACCGTTGCTGTTCAACCTGTATGCAGAGGAAATGATCAAAGAGGCATGGGAAGAACTCGAGGTAGGAATGAAAGTGGGCGGGGAATTCGTAAAGTCAGTTAGGTTTGCTGATGTCCAAGCTTTAGTTTGTCAGTCAGCCAAGGGGTTGTAAGCATTGCTGAGTAAATTGGAAATTCAGTGCGATAGGTATGGGATGAAAATCAATATTAATAAAACAAAGGTTATGCGATTTTCTAGAAAGAAAAAGACTAGGCTAAACATTAAAATAGGATGGCAAAAACTAGAGCAGGTAGAACAGTTGACGTATCTCGGTAATGTTTTGGACCAACACGGTCAAAGTAGTAAGGACGTAAGGAGAAGAATTGCGCTAGGCAAAGAGGCTTTCACAAGGAGGAGGGAGTTGATGACAGGGACGTTGAGTAAGGATATTAAGAAACGACTGGTAAAAACTTTGATATGGAGCGTAGCTATGTACGGCGCGGAAACGTGGTCATTGAAGCAGGAGGATAGACGTAGACTGGAGGCTTTTGAAATGTGGGTGTGGAGAAGAATGGAGAAGGTGAAATGGACAGAGAAGAAAACAAATGAGGAAGTACTTGGTATGGTGGGCGAAGACAGGGGTTTGTTGGGAGAAATCCTATGGAGGCAGGAAAAGTGGATGAAGGGGGTGTTGACCGGTAGTGGGATGTTGAAGACTGTGATAGAGGGTAGAATGTTGGGTAAAAGAGGAAAGGGAAGGAACAGGATAGGGATGTTGGACGGGATGAAGGGAGGAAGAAAGTACTCAGAGATGAAGAGGGACCTGATATAGAGTAGGATGATGGATTTTGTGTTTTGTTAGGAGTAATAAAATATTTGTTTGGTAGTTGTGTCCATCCAAAAACCTACCTTAACCGGTAGATTACCTTAAAAAAATATATATACATATAAACGCATTTAAATTTTAAAGAAAATCCCGAGGATGTGAATTATAATTTAAATGGAGAAGCGAGTTAGTGCTAACGACAAAAAAACTGAGACACACGCAAATGAAACTCTCACGTATTCCGAATTTCTTGTGGGCAAACCGCCTTCCTCTTGGGAAGTAAGGGAATGGGTGGACAGCTTTAATAGGAGAGGGCGAGGACGCTGGTTGGAAGGGGAATGCGGGTAAAGAGTTGGGAGGGTAAGGTTTGGAAATGCGGGATTAATATGGAAGGTTTTGGGAGGGGAGGTGAATATATCTGGGGATTGGGGCGATTGGTGTCTGATTTTGAGTCCTGGCTCATTCCAGGAATTCAGGAGCCATATACTTATACGCCCTTTCTATTATTTTGAGTTTGATTGGAGGGACGGAAAGATGCTAAACTGGAGACAAAATAGCATTCATCAAAGGAAGTGTCGTGTTCGGAGACGTGCTCTGGGATTAGAAGCATCTCAGTCAGGGAAGAATTCTTGCACAAGGCCCGGTGGTCATTGATTCTAATTTAAAGGGGTGTGGTGCACTGTTCAATATAGAAAAAGGGCATAGTTGGCTCTTCATTAGGTAAACTACATTGCTGGAGGTGCCCGAGGAGTAGGGAATTGGTGGGAGAGAGTTAGAAATCAGGTGGGAGAGTGGTGGGACTCGGGTTTTGAAAATAGGACGTTTGACGTCTTTGTTTATTACAGGGCATGTGAGCGTGTCTATACATGTGTATACATATATATATATATATATATATATATATATATATATATATATATATATATATATATATATATATATGTATGTATGTATGTATGTGTGTGTGTGTGTGTGCACGAGAGAAAGAGGAAAGGGAGTTATTCGTGGGGGATTATAATTGATGGGAGACAGTAGGCCTGAAATACGTACTTGGGATGGAACAGAAGAGCAGGGGTTCGAGGCTACGCATGATTGTGAACGATTCGCAAGAAGTGAAAATTATCTTGTTGTGCATTCAACTTTCCTGATATGAAAACTGGGGTAATGAATTCTCCCGACTAAATCCTCTCATCTTGAATCCCAGGAGCAGGCCATTAAAATCTCTTCTTTCTATTTCTCCCTAATGTCCTGAGTTATTTCTTTCCCTCTGGTCCACTCCTCTCCTGCCCTCCCTCGCTCTCATTCTCCGCCCACCTCGAAATAAAACACTCCTGTTTTCAAGCCGTTCTCGTCCGCGTCTCATTTCCTTTCAATGTCTGCACAAATCCTTGGCAAAATATTTTCCCGTTTATTCCTTCGACCTCCCCCGAGTCTCTTTCCGTTCCATTAATAACTCACAAGGATTAACTCGCGTTATTGTTTTTGGCGTCGCTTTCTTTCTCGTTCATTCCTCGGAAAGCATAGCGCGTCCTCTTTCTCTTGTTTCTGGGAATATTCCGAATCATCCCTTTGTCCTCTTGTTTCCTTTGCTCATTCATCGATCCTCCCCCGCCTCCTCAAATCGCCGCAAACCCTTCCTCTCCCCCCCCTCGGCCGTCTCTCGCGTGCCCCGCCGGAGGAAACCTCCCTCCCCACTTCCACCTCCCTCGTCCCCCAATCCCTTTTGAGAATTGCTCCAAGCACACTTCACGCACGCACTTCTCTTCCAAATCACTGCAACTACAGCAGCGTTCCCTTTATCACTCCGTGCCAGCATCTCCGAAGCCTCGTTTCTTTTTCGCATTGCAATAACGCCCGTGATATACACACACGGCATTCCAGACTTAACACACGGAAATCCCTTTCCATGGATCCATCTATGACTTTAGCATCCTGCTCATCTTCCTCTCTTCCTGTTTCGCCAGAACTGTTCCCCTGGATCTCGTGATCACGCCTCTATTCAAACCAATCGAAATTCGATCATTTTCAGGGACCCCGGAGATACCTGCCTCGGCACCCCTCGCGCTGCTCTCGGCGATCAGGACGGACACTCGATTACGCCGACCTCACGAGTCAATTTTGTTTCGGTTGGGCGCGAATGAGCATTTCTCCGGGCCCGTCTCTCCAATAATTGCGCCAACCGGGAGATGGTAGTGTCCTTCCCTGTAAAATGTATGCAGAGAGGCAGCGAGTTCTTCTCCTCTCGGAAAACTACTCCCAGGAAACTCAACCGGAGCGTAGAAGAAGGAATTGGAGGGATCCGTCCAAGTCCTTGGCCTGAATACTCCGTGAGAGGAGGCGGATGTTTCGTTGCATTTTCCCTCAATCTCTGCACGGATTTGCGTCGGTGTTCCTCGTTAATTATAGGTGGCGGCCCTGATTTGAGTGAATGTAGCGGAGAAACCTTATTTCGCCGCGTGAAGGCGCTCCGCTGAAAAGAAAAGCATCGAGGGAATGTTTGCCACGACTTCTTTGAATCGTGCGTCGACGTGATCCTCGTGCCCCAGCCACCAATACGAGGACTTGAGATCGCATTTCTATTCACGAATAAGTGCATTATATTCCTACATACATATATATATAATTATTTGTATATTCTTAAAACGATGGCAAATACAATTAAATCGATGTTGATTTTACGTAATTTTAACTTTGACCAGAAAGATTAAAAGAAGAACAAATATATTACAGTTATGTATGCTAATTAAATTCGCAAGAAATTGAGAGGACAGAAAAGAACGCGTGGGATAAAGAGTGGTTTTGATGAGCGGCTAACAGGCTTATTCATGTTTGGCAGGTTTTTTCAAACGAGAGTCTCAAATTCTTTGCCATTTTATCCCAACGTGTACGTCCGGCGGGGAATGCGTGGGAGTCGAATCACCCAGCAATCGCGTGAGCACCGAAGGGGGGCGAGAGGGAGTGGGGGGTAGGGAGGCTAATGGGGATGATTGCAGTCGGAGGGACAAGACTCAAGGAGTGCGCATACTATATTTGGAAAGCATGCATTTGGAGCCTCCCGGGGAACGGTCGGTTTGCACGAGACCATGAATGGAATGAAGTATTCCCCAGCATGGTAGCGAGCAGAAATTTCTATGAAAGGGAGTATGCTCCCTGAAACAAAATTAACAGGCTTTGCAATGAATACGCCTTCCTTCCGAAGAAAAACGGCATGTGAAGTGCGTCTTTGTACTCGTATATACGTATCTTCTGCAAATTATTATTAGGGATTAAATCCGATCCCTTCCGTCGCGCACGTGAGCACCTCGCGAGCAACAACGGCCGACGTGCCTCTCGCCCCTGCTTCTGAAGGCCGGCTCTTGTGGCGTTCCCGGATGCCCTCTCCGTAGCGCGGGAGGCCTCCGTGGTTGTTTAGGTGCGAGGGGACTACGATCATTTGCGGGGGAACGAACAATTTGCATGCTGAGCCAGTTCGTATTCAGCCGCATTCATTTGCCGTGGTCAAACGACACAAGCAATACTACTCGCCCGGAGAAAATAATTGCATTGGTCGAAATTCTACAGAGCTCCTCATTGGAATGGCACCTCTCCCGCCATGCCGCCTCCTTCGTCACACGGAGACGACTGCGGGGAATTTATTTTCCAGTGTCGGCTCACAATGAATGGAAGCGTTTGCGGTGACGATACTGATCATGAATTATTATTTTGTTAAGGTAATCAAGCGGTTCAGGTGGGTTCTGGATGGACACCTTCAACAATTGAATATTTTGTTACTCATAACAAAAGACAACCCAATATCCTAATCCACAAATAGTCCCTCTTCATCTCTGAGTACTTAATTCCTCCCTTCTTCCCGTCCAACACCCCCATCCTGTTCCTGCCCTTTCCTCGTTTGCCCAACATTATCCCCTCTATTACAGTCTTCAACATTCCACTGCCGATCAATACGCACTTCATCCACTTTTCCTGCCTCCACAGGATTTCTCCCAAAAAAACCCCTTTCCTCGCCCAACATACCTGGTGCATCCTCATTTGTTTTCCTTTGTGTCCATTTAACCTTCATACCCACAATTAAAAACCTCCAATCTACGTCAATCCTCCTGCTTCAGTGACCACGTTTCCGCGCCGTTCAAAACTACGCTCAATATCAAAGTTTTCACTATCCTTTTCTTAACATCCTTACTCAATGTCCCTGTCGTCAACTCGTCCTTGTGGAAGCCTCTTTCCCTTCTTAAATCCCAACTACTTTGACCGTGTTGGTCCAAAACACTTCCGACATACGTAAACTGCTCTAGATTTTGCCCTCCTATTTCATTGTGAAGCCTTTTTCTTTCTGGAAAACCGCATAACCTTTTTTTATTAATATTAACTCTCATTCCATATCTGTCACACACTGAATTTCTAATTCACTCATCAATGCCTGCAAACACTTGGCTGACTGACACACTAAAGCTTGGTTATCAGCGAACCTAACTGATTTTACGTATTCCCCTCCGACATTTATTCCTACACCCAGTTCTCTTCATGCCTCTTTAATCATTTTCTCCACATATACGTCGTACAGCACCGTTGTAAATGGACAACCCCGCCTACCTCCTCTTCCTAACACTGCCCATCCGGACTTTCCGTTTCCCACTCTCACCGTGGCCGTCTAGGATATGTGCACGTTGCGATGCTGCTGTCGGGTTTTCGGTCATCCCTTTGCAAGGTTTTCGTTGGATGATACCTTGCCTCCCCCGCTGTCGGGTACCACACACGGACGATTGGGCCGAGCCCCGTAGTTGCCAGAACTCATATTCTCTATACTGTCCATCATTATATTCTTGGGAATGATAATTGAGGTGGTTTCCCGTTGCCTTCCTCAATAGTGTTTTTAACGTGACACCATCACTTACTGGCCGCCCCACTGGGGTCAGACGCCTTTGCAGCCTGCGTGGACTGCTTTTCGTCTGCTCCCTAACCTTCGACCTATCTGGCATGGGTGACCCTACCAAGAGAAATTATAATTGCTCCCGCCAGCACAGCTCTAGGGGTCATCGGAACGCACAAGCCCTTCCACCACGTCAAGGTTGTAGTCCATGGGAGGACGATCTAATATATGGAGCATTAATTTTAGCATCATTGCTTCGAATAATATCAAAACTATCATTCATATTTTTAAAAATTGAGAATATCATCTTTATCCGCTAAACTGATAAACCGCCTACATATTGGTATTTACAATATTATTGTGGTTCGTAAATAGACCGTATTGCTCCAATATTCATAATGGATTATTAAAGTGCGCGCTCACAATAGTTGGCACTGGCACAATACTATGCAACAGACAGCACTCCGCATTGCTTATTATTACTTTTCCTGGGGGAATATGAGGACCCTCTTCAAAAATGTGGCTGATTCATTAAAGATAACGATTTCATTCGGTTTATTTTAGATTTTCCCATAAACTAAACATTAATTTCATGAAATAATCTAATAATTGTGTATGGAATGGGTTTTGAAGACTTCGAAGTCCCTAATATGTGTTATGAAAATTTAAGAGCTGGACAAAATATATATAACAGCAATAGTGTCGGGGGCGGCCCGCCTTTCTCGGAGGCTCTTTCATTAGAAAGAGCCTCCAAACGGCGAGTCAATTTAATGTCCCCAGAAGTGCACGCCATCGAGAGGTTGACTGAAACTGAAAGAGGTTCCTCCCATCTGACCTATCCGCGGTGCACGGAGACCCCTCCAACGGCACTCCCCTCATATCCTCATCAATAAGCGTGCGCTCTTCGTAAACTGGAAAGTGTCCGCTGAGCGGGGTTTTCGTTGGATCTCGAACGATCTCAGTCCGCCCTTTAGAAGCCCCGTCGCGTTTAACCCCTCCCCCCCTCTCCCTCCGCAGGTATGGTTCAAGAACCGTCGCGCCAAGTGCCGCCAGCAGCAGAAGCAGCACCAGCAGCAGCAGCAACAGCAGAGCACCACGGGTGGGCAGCAGAACGGGGGCATCGGGCTCTCCTCGTCGGGGGAGAAGGGCGGCGGGGGGCGGGGAGGCGGGGGCAAGAAAGGGGGCAAGACATCTCCGTCACCCCCGTCCATCTCGGCGGCCCCCAGGGGGGAACCGTCGGCCGCGTCGCAGCCGCCGCCCCCCGCCCCCAGCAACGCCTCGTCGGCCGACTCGCCGGCCGCCCCCGCGCGTGACGCCCCCTCCCCCTACAAGCCGCAGCCCCTCACTCCCCCCGCCCCCGCCGCTCTCGTCGGCTCCCTCCTCAACGGCGCCTCCTCTTCCTCCTCCTCCTCCTCCAGCGGCGCTCCCCCTCCCTCCTACGGGGGCTCCATCTGGTCCCCCGCCGCCCACGACCCGCACCCCCTCGTCGTGGGCGGGGGCTGCCTCGTGGACCGCGGGGCGTACGGCGCGGGGGCCGGAGGCGGCGGGGGCGTGGTGCACCACCAGGGTGGCGTGGTCGGCGGCGGCGGCGGGGCGGGCGGGGCCCCCGGGGGCGGAGGGGCCGCCGCCCTCGTCTCCAACTGCTACACGCAGAACTATGGGTCCTACTACTCCAACATGGACTACCTGAGCCCGGCGGCAATGACGCACTCGCAGCTGAACGCGGTGAGTGCGAGGGTCAAAGGGGTCAAAATCCTGGCTGCCCGTCCCTTGCGTTTCATGTCGAGCCCTTTGTGTCAGTCGAAGGGAGTCACGCCCACCCACCCTTCCGAACGCGGCGCACTCCGGGAATCGATGGCTGTATGCGGACCACGAACGAATCCTCCGCGGAGTCACTCGTGGCTGCACGCGCATGGCAGTCAATAGAATACATTTAGCTTTCTAATTTATTTTGGGTACTTAGTTTAAAAAAATTTATCTTTCAGAAGAATGAGTTTTTACTTGCATCACCTCCATAACACCTGTAATTCAAATGCAGGTCTTTGTTACACCAAGACAATCCACAATTATTTTGGCAAAATTATTTGACGTTCCAGCGTTCCAATCTTCCTTTCCTTTAAATAAAGTTCTTGAAGCCATTCTCTTGATTGTAAGAAAGTCATCTACTCGATTAATGACGTTAGACAAGGCAATCGCTAAGCTTTTGTAGCAATGCATTGTAGTACTAAGTTTTCATAAAATTGTTTACCCCTTTTGTATGCTTTGGCACATCCCATCCATTTAGCCGGTCATTCTACGTAGCATAATTCGATAAGTAGGGAAGGTATTAATCTCAATACCATAAGAGGACTTCTTGATGGGAATAAGTCAAAATTCAAGTCCTGCTAGCAGTAAGTCTTAATACTCTCTGTAGTGTGTTCAAAATCATAGAGTATGTGCTGCTGATAAGGCACAGGGTCTTCAGATATCCAAGACGCATTGCCTCCATTGGAGAGCTTGCCTGGGATTCTGAGTATTTCCCAGATTTCTAAAGAAGTCATGCATGCGCACTGATGTATTTCCAAGTTTACATTGAAATAAATACCCTGACTCAAGTTTCTTCTTTTTTAAATACAATAGTTTAGTTTTCATGTGCATCTCCATGACCTTTGCCATAAATTAATCTAACTGATGCAGTAGCACATACCAAGCCATCATATGTTTTTGTTGCAAATAGAATAGTCTGACTGGAAGTTGCCAGTAGCTTTCCACCATGCAATGAGGGCTTGGTTTGGATGAGCCAAGTGGCAGGTGCAGTGGTTCATTGACAATTGATTTCAAATAGGATAACAGCTTGGAAACGTCGTGGGCTAAGTCTCGAGAAGAGTCGTGGTTTTACAACTCCACGGGTTGGGAGAGAAAATGAGACGGCCTCCCTTCAAATGGCACCCACACTTGGAGCATTTTAAGAGTTTTCAAAGGTACGTTCAGCCCTTTCAGGGATATCTGTGCATGAAAAGTGTCGGTGCCTGCTGAATTGCCACAAATGTATATGCATGCAGCATGTCACTTGCAGAGTTGCACTCCTTCTGTTCATCATATTTCCATGCAACCAGATGGCAGGGCAACATTGGAATGATTGTCAAATGACATTGATTGAGAATCGAAAGTTAATGAATTTAACCATCAAATTAGGCTGGCCTTTTGGTCACTGCTGTGGGTCAAGAGAGGCTTATTTGTACCCATTGGGTAGGAGAGACCAATAAGATGAGCATAGGAAGTCTTGATGTCTATAAGCACTTTGTCCAGGTTAGCTTGGGAATTCAGCAAGTTCATTTCATTGCACAAATTGTTGACATGGTGGTATTTTCCCAAGAGGTCATCTATTTTCACTCATGTTACCATTCTCCCTGGAAGTAGGTTCATAAATTTCATTTTAAATATTCCATTTTGACTGAGAATTAGGTTTCTCTATTGTTTGTCACTTCACCGGCTTCTATCTGACTCAATATTTAGTCCAGCAACAGCATAAGGTTAATTACACCTCAAAAATAACAAAATATGAAATAAATGGTCAGCATCAAATCAGCAACAAAGAAAGGTCACGCGTGAGAAAACAACAAAGATCGATAAATGAACATGTCTAGCTTTGAGGAAGGGCTCAAAGGGTTTCAACCTGGTAGATGGCTCCACTCCTTTACCTGGACAAACTTTTTTTGAGTTTTGCAGGTTCTGGGCATTATCACGTAGCACAAGAAAGAGCTTGGAATACTCGGTGTATATGCAATTTCAAATTTGCTCAGTGGATGAGCTCAACCAAGTGCCATGGCGTAATCTTCAGGCAATGAGGGACCAAGAATAATTTTGCACCACCAGTGGCATTTATTTGTACAACCCCTCAGTGATTGTTAATGTCAGCCTCCACTGCCTCCACATGTATAGAATGAGCACATGTTCCCCCTTTGCCTATCAAAATATCCTCTAGGTTGTATTATGGCATATTATTATCATCTTAAATCAACCACTTATATTTACCCTTATTATTGCATTGATAGTATTTAAACATTTCAAATATAAGAAGACCATCCTATTGGCAATATTGATTTTTTGTTGATCAGTATTAATTTTTTCCATCTTCAAAAAATCAATGTTGGCTCTAGGTTTGTCACCTTTCACACTTACAGCTGTTGGATCACACCCTCTTCATTTCATGTGAAAAACATTCAAATCTCGGGATTGAAATTTCACTTGACTGCCCCTTACTGTACCCGATTTCTTAATTACTAAGGCATTTAAATAAATTTCATGAGTCAAATCGACATTCACATCAGTGAAGTTTGAATCATTGTTAGGCTTTCCGTCTTGAATGACAAAATAAAGGAAATTATATATTAATAAATGCATGTATCTATTAGTCACCAATCCAACTTGTGACAATCCATTAGTGTCTTAATGATACCATTATGTTAAGAAGTAGGACTTCAGTAATAACCAGCATCTTTATATTTCTGAGGCAGAAAAATCTTCATCGCACGTCTCTTACAAATGATCTCTTCTCCTATAAACTTTACAGTAAAATGGACTTTCCTGAGTCCCAGTTCACTGAGGTCCTACGATATGTATATCTGAGGTACATGATCTCACCAGTTCACACTGTAGTACCTATATTGAAAATTAATTACTTTGCTCACCATAGCATTAATCCAGTTCAAATCAGACAGCCAAGCATCATAATTCAGAAGCTAGGTAACATCTGGAGTGAAAACTGTAACCATATGAAAAATTAATATTTTTGCTTATGAAAGAACAGGTATATTTTTATGAAAATGTTATTTTCAGAGCTACTTGTTTGGTTATTAGTATATGTCATTTAGAGGTAAGGCAATCTTTTTCTTGTGATAACTTATGTATTCCCTATTACCTCAGTTTTCCATCATCTGAGTTGGTCTCGGTCCACATTACCTCAGATATTCAAGGCTGTTACTATCAATTTTTTGGGCTTAATAATCCAGGTAAAATTACCTCATGGGATGCAGTACTAGTTTGTCATCATGTGTTTTTCAAGTGAGATTTCCTCTCTAGAATTTCCTAATAATACCATAATGAATTGAATTAACATGACACACAAGACACAGCAGCAACACCTATGAATGAGGACCTAATGAAGTTTAATCCAAGGTGTATTCGTGAAACAAAATCCATCAAACACTCTTGTGTGGAGGGGTGAAAAGGCAATTTTATTTTAGCCACAATAGGATGATGGACATGGTGTTTAGTTGTTATAAGATCCAATGGAAGATTCCTATATATCATGGTGATCTAATACTTAATATTCATCCTGCGGCACAATTTGAGCTGTTCCACTGACGTCTTTGACGTCAACAGAAGAGAATATTAGCATCACCAATGTAATATTTGCGGCAAGTATCAAGCCAGGAAACATTTTCATTGGAAAGTGCAGGGATAGTTGGTCAAACACAGGTCATTAATGAAGGCAGGACAAAAGCAAAGCATCCTGTGACTAATGTTTACAGCCACTATAGTCCAGGGTGTAAAATGATCAGTTAGAGTGAACACTGAACCTGGGAACAAATCCTCATAAGTCATTAATAATTAGGAATGGTTCAACTCAGCTTCCTGTCCCATCTACCTAACTCTCTGGGCCTTATATTTCTCATCTTTTATGCTAGATTTTATTAATCTAGAGGTCACAAAAATAAATCTCGTAAATAACAAAATCAAGAAGAAACTGTTTCATTTTAATTCCAAAGCCAAATATCAAAATCCTTAAATTTACTTATTAAAAATGGTACGTTGCACTTATCATTTATATTCATTAACTAAAATGAATAAGATAAAAATCAATGATCAATAAACAAACGATTGAGGCTTTCAAGAAATAGAATGACTATGCTACACTTTAAAACAGGAATTCATTAAACTAGAGCAGATAGTAGTAATAATAATTTTTATTGGTTGGATATATAGTTTATATGAATTGAACAAGTTGTATGAATTCAGCACACAAATACATATTACCTAAGGAGTCAGATTAATATAAATACATGAGCTCATCAGTGGATTAAATTGTACTGCTTACTAGATATTGGCATGGTTTACATTTGAACTGTGGAAGGTTAGAGATTTCCTTTAGTTTCCTTGTTTGGCAATTAAAAAGTTTTGCACCCACATAGATTGGATTCCTGCTAAAAAGGCTTAATTATGGATGGAAATCCCAAGTCTTCAGATTTGTTGTGTTTTATTCATGGATATCACTTTTATCTCAATGTTAAACAATCTTCTGAGTAGGAAAATGAAGAAAATTGTGAGGAGAATGTATGGGCATGGTCAAGTCAGAATTGCAAGAGCCAGACAGCAATTTTTCCTCAGGATATTACTCAGAATCTTAATGACCCTTTCTGGAGCCTAAAATGGAATGGTGTGAGCAACCCCAAACCATGAATCCATATTTCAGCTGACTTTGGATGAATGCATAATCGAACAGCTCATATGCCTAGGAAGTACCTTTGATGAAAATGGGTGTATTTAAACCCCTTGAACCTTAAATAAAATCCCTATAGCTAGTTTTCTGGGTTAGTACATAAGTTTGAATAACAATACCTACTTCTATTGGTAAAAAAAATCCCTTAAAAAACCAGAGACCTTTCAAATCATGTGTAGATAAAATACACAAAACATACAATGCATTGAGAAATTATAACAGTAACAGTTGCAATTAAACGAACAAAATTTTAAGACAGAGGGGCTGAAAACCATGCCCAACCTGATTAAATGGCAAATATATCATAAATCCTCATATAATTAGACATTTTTTTTAAGGTAATCTACCAGTTAAGGTAGGTTTTTGGATGGACACAACTACCAAACAAATACTTTTATTACTCCTAACAAAACACAAAATCCATCATCCTACTCTATATCAGGTCCCTCTTCATCTCTGAGTACTTTCTTCCTCCCTTCATCCCGTCCAACATCCCTATCCTGTTCCTTCCTTTTCCTCTTTTGCCCAACATTCTACCCTCTATCACAGTCTTCAACATCCCACTGCCAGTCAACACCCCCTTCATCCACTTTTCCTGCCTCCATAGGATTGTTCCCAACAAACCACTCTCTTCGCCCACCATACCAAGTACTTCCTCATTTGTTTTCTTCTCTGTCCATTTCACCTTCTCCATTCTTCTCCACACCAACATTTCAAAAGCCTCCCATCTACGTCTATCCTCCTGCTTCAATGACCACGTTACCGCACCGTACATAGCTACGCTCCATATCAAAGTTTTTACGAGTCTTTTCTTAACATCCTTACTCAGAGCCCCCATCATCAACTCCCTCCTCCTTGTGAAAGCCTCTTTGCCTAGCGCAATTCTTCTCCTTACGTCCCTACTACTTTGACCGTGTTGGTCCAAAACACTACCGAGATACTTAAACTGCTCGACCTGCTCTAGTTTTTGCCCTCCTATTTTAATGTTAAGCTTGGCCTTTTTCTTCCTAGAAAATCGCATAACCTTTGTTTTCTTAATATTGATTCTCATCCCATACCTGTCGCACTGAATTTCCAATTCACTCAGCAATACTTGCAACCCCTTGGCTGACTGACAAACTAAGGCTTGGTCATCAGCAAACCTAACTGATTTTATGAATTCCCCGCCCACTTTCATTCCTACCTCGAGTTCTTCCCATGCCTCTTTAATCATTTCCTCTGCATACAGGTTGAACAGCAAAGGTGATAATGGGCAACCCTGCCTCACACCCCTTCCTAACACTGCCCATCCTGACTCCCCGTTTCCCACCCGCACCTGAGCAGTCTGAGACATGTAAGGTTGCGGATTGGCCTCCTTTCCCTCCAATCTATTCCTATTTTCTGCAATATACTCATTAGTTTTTCCCAATTCACCCTATCAAACGCTTTTTCGAAATCTACGAAACAGGCAAATACCTCCTGGTTGTGTTCTATATTCCACTGGATTAATAATCTCATTACTGCAATGGCATCACGCGAACCTTTCCCCTTCCTAAACCCAAACTGATCATCCCCTAAGTAATCACTTGCCCTACTCTCTATCCTTTTGTTTATGATCCTGAGAACAACTTTAGCAGCGTGGTATATCAAACTAATTGTCCTATAGTCCTCACATGACGTGGCCTTTACCTTTTTCGGAATAGGAACTAAAACGGATCTCAAAAAGTCTTCCAGCCATATTCCCTCCTCATAAATACTACGGATCAGCCCATTTAGCCTCTTCCTCCCACATTTTCCCAAGCATTTTAAAAGTTCCACGGGAATGTTATCTACCCCCACGGCCTCAATTAGTTTCATCTCCCTTAATGCCCTTTCTATCTCATTGTCTAGTATGCCTGGACCTAAGCTTTCTTCCTCTACGTCATTTTCTTTTTCAATGTCTAACTTTGTTGATCTGAGTTCTTTACTATACAGTTCTTCTATATACTCCTTCCATCTCTCTTGGATCTTTCCTGCGTCAACTATTACCTTACCCGCCTTATCTCTAACTGTTAGCATAGCTCTCTTCCTTTCTTACTTCCCAATAACTATTTAACTTTGCTGTACAGCGCACCGATTTCACCCTTCCCCTGCAGACTTTCCATATCCTCGCACTGTGTCTTCCACCATGCTTCCTTTGCTTTATTTGTTGCCCGCCTTAATTTATTGTTCAATTCTTTGTACTTCATTTTGCCTAATTCTGTATTTATATTCTTCCATTTTCGCCGCTCATCCATCTTTGTAATCATCTCATCCGTGATCCATGTTTTCCTAGTCCTTTTAGCGTTAACGGTTCCAATAGTGTCTTTTGTGGCTTTAGACAACCCTTTCTTGATCGTTTCCCATTTTTGTTCGATAGTACTAAGCCCTTTACGATCCTCCATGATTTTCTCTACCGCCTGTTTTTATTCCTTCCTTTTCAACCCATTTAATGCTTCTACATTCCATTTTCTAACTCGCCGCCCCTGCCTTATCTTTTTGAAACGGACGCTACATTTCATAACTATTAATACTACATTCAACTAAATGGTCGTCGGAGTCCGCATCCTCTCCCGGGAAGCTGTGCGAATTTATCACACTGTTCCCAAACCTGTGTCTAACAAGAAAATAATCTAACCGATACCTTTTTGATCACCTGGCAATTTCCATGTTTTCCAAAACATACACTTTCCAAACCGTTTTCTGGAATAATCCCAGGCCTGCTGACGCAAGAGTTTTCAACCACAATGAAGACATCGCCCCCGATTATATTTACTCTTCCGCGAATGGTAACGGAAAAGGGTTTGGGGAAAAATCACTGTCGGCAAAATGAGCGAATAACCAGCTTTGTGTTACAACAATTAAATCTCCGCCTGTGCTCGGAGTGATGTGAAGACATTCGGCGAGTTTGTTCTTCAAACCTCGGTATTTAACTATCAGTGCAGGCATGTTTCCTTGCCATTAGGGTTGTTCTAATATTTAACGGGGTCTTTTCTCCTGTTGTTTTCGAATCTCTTACAAAAATTACCGTCCGAATTCAATCTGATTCACATTAAGTGATTTACTGTGTGCATCTCAAGAACTGACCCCTAATTCATTTTAAGCTAAATTATTTGGTAGCTAAGAGGATTTTTGGAACCCACAGAGTATTGGTGTCACGCTAGTTGTTTCCAGTCACTGGGAACCAGTGGAGACTGTCATTTCAAATCTTATCTTTGATTGATAAACAAATGATAAATAGTTCATATTATTTTCATTTACATGCTTAAACTCTCAAGTGATATCCACTGGAATGTTTACCTACGAATTTTCCACAGAGCGCGTAGATCTCCATAAGAAAAATATGAATTCATATTTTAGTTAATAATAGTGTAAGTACTTCAAATAGGACTTAAACGTCGCCCCATCAACGAAACGAAGAGTGGAAGTAGCCTTTCTCCCCTCGAGCGAGTTTAGCACGGCCTTGAACTACCATTAGGCACGCACGGAGGGTGGCCCTCCCCCAGCCTTTTTATTTCTAGAAAACCGCATAGTCTTTGTTTTATTTATATTTATTCTCATCCCATACGGTCATCAGCAAACCTAACTGATTTTACAAATTACCCGCCCGCTTTCATTCCTACCTCTACTTCTTCACATGCCTCTCTGATCATTTCCTCTGCATACAGGTTGAACAGCAACGGTTATAATGGGCAACCCTGCCTTACACCTCTTCCTTACACTACCCAACCGGACTCCCCGTTGCCCTTTCGCACCTGAGAAACGTACGCTACATTTCATAACAACTAAATTGTGGTCAGAGTCCGCATCCGCTCCCGGGAAGCTGTGCGAATTTATCACACTGTTCCTAAACCTGTGTCTAACCAGGATATAATCTAGCTGATATCTTCCTGAGTCACCTGGCATTTTCCATGTATACCTGCGTCTTTTGTGGTGTCTAAACCAAGTGTTGGTGATGACTAACCCCTGTCTCCTGCAGAACTCAACTGCTTTCTCCCTGCGGTCATTCCTCGTGCCTAAACCGTAGTCCCCCACCTCATCACCATCTCTTCCTTCGCCTACCGTCGCATTCCAATCCCCCATCGCTACCAAATGTTTCCCTGCAGGAACACACGCGATTATGTCCTCTAACTGATCGTATATCCTATCGACCTCTTCTTCCTCATGGTTGTTCGGTGGCATGTATACCTGAATAATAACCAAGTTCGTCGGTTCTGCTTTTATATCTACTAGTAATAATCTAACCGTTAACTGCTCTATGTTGACTACGCTTATTCCTACCTCTTCATTTGATACTATGGCAACCCCTCGTTGGCTCTCGTCCCCACCGCTGTATATTATTCTATACTTATCACTCCAGTAATCCCCGCTATCCTTCCATCTCACCTCGCATAGACCTAAAATATCTATATTTCCCCTTTCCATCTCTCGCTTAACATTCTCCAATTTCCCTGTCCTCATCCTTGTCCTAATATTCCACGTTCCTATACTAACTAATTTGGTCTTCTTCTCCTGCGTCTTCTGTCCTGCTGCTGCTGGTTTTCCCTTGCAAGGGTTTCGTGGGATGACGACCACGGAAGCCTTGCCTCCCCCGCTGCCGGGCACGACACATGTAGTAAAAATTATAATGGGTCTTATAATAAATTAACTCTCCTTTACCATTAACCATAAGTAATGATCCTGTAATGGTGTAATAATGAAAAAAGTTGACTGCAAATCCAAATAAATAAATATTTTTGTAGTTTTATAATAAATGAGTCCTTCAGACTAGATACTTTTCCATTTCTGCTGAAGATTATTTTCCTGTATAAAACCAAGGGAAGCAAGCAGACATTGAATAATAAGTCCATTTCCCAGTTCAGTAAAAATATTAATATATTTTTATAACAGGCTAATGAACCTTGAAGCACCACTCCCTTTACTACCACCTCTTCAACATGGCTTCAGAATAGCAAGGTCAACCTCCTCCTTAGCTATACTATATTCCAAGTGATTGACCATGTTCTACCACTGGCACTTGACCAGAAAGAAGAACCACTGGAATTATTTTTTGATTTGCCAAAAGCCTTCGATTGTGTAAATCATAAGTTTCTAATGTCAAAACTAAGAAGCATTGGCATCAAAGGAGCCTCAGACAATAATTGTATTGAGTCTTACATAAAAAATATCACACAGTTATTTGAAGTTGCTGACTATAGGTTTAAATACCTACCACTCAAATTGTCTCTACACTGAGTGCTACACAGAGTTCTCTTCTTGGTCTGTTTTTTCTATTTTAAATTAATAATCTGCAAGAAATGATTTTTCGATATGATAGATAATCCGATCTATTTTTCCAGCCTTATTTGAAAGGCAGATGACACAGGTGTTATTCTCACAGCCCCTTTCATTGCACATCTAATGGCACTAGGAGAAGTGTCGTAGAGCAACTAAGTGGTACTTACATGGTACCAATAAAGCTCATTAAATCTCAAAAGTGAAAAGTCTAGCCTTGTTTAATTTTTTAATCATTATAAAATAAATATGAACTATCATGTTGATCTTGGAAAGATATTTACTCCAGAAATATCTTCCTCTTAACTTAATAGAATTGTTGTTGATAATCAATTTACATGTCTGGAATAACTAAAGACCTCACATAACGACCCCCCCCAACACTATTAGTTAACTTTAAAGACGATTAGGACTACAGTATCTGTAGATTTGTAGGTTATAATTGATCATTAGAGATCTTTTCTCTCAAATTATAAATGGTATTTTGTTCTGGTATACCTCTAACCCATTAGTGAATAACTTAAAATTCAAAAAAGAGTCTATTGTAAAATGAGTCTGTTGGCTAACAATCTGATGAATATTTGCCAATAAACACCCTGTCACCTTGTTTTCAAAAATATAATGCACTACTTGTGCCCTGCATTTACATATATGTATCTTCACATGGTTAACTCAAGTTAAAAACAATTTTTCATCATTTAATGTAAAAAAATAATAAAGTTCACAACCAACCAACCAACAAAAATAAAGTTCACAACCTTGAGACACTAGATACCAGGATGGCTTTTGCAGACATTATTGCAGCTACAATAATACGAAATCCCATAGGATTAATGCTCTTCCACAAATTGAGTGATGAACTTGAAGTAATTCTTAAGATATTGCTCTTCAAAATCAACCTCAGGAAATTGCTATGTCATTTCCTTATTTACTTGATCTAGGAGTTTCTCCTGAGCAATATTTGTAATTTTTCTCTATGCTCTTGTAGGTGTTACCATGTTTAACTGGTATTGCTGTTTTGTAACTTTATAATTTTGGTGTGTAGTATTCCATGCATAAAATACATGGTTTAATCTCCAGACCAATAAAAAATTATTATTAATATTATTTGGACAGTGGAAGAACTGTGTTCGGCTTATAAACTTTTGCAATTAGCAGACACCCCATGATGAGTATCCACAAAGATCTAAAGAAAAGATTATGAAAATATTTATACAGTTTTGTGAGGATAATCATGTAGCATATTGTTTTTGGAGCTAAATAATTGTCAGACAAACTTACTTTTAGAACAGTGATGTTACATCAGTTTTGATGGACTAACAGTCATCATTGAACAACATTGACAATACTCCCCTGACCCCCCAATTATGCTCCTTCTGTAGCTCTAAAGCACGATGGCTTATTAAATACATTAATTAAGTGGCTGATGAACATGAATTAAATGTATTATGAGATACACAACACCAAGAGTCACCTGCCCATTGGAGCCCAAGAGCCTAAACTCATAGATCATGGGAACTTGAGATATTGAGATGAGATAGTGGGATAATATTAATAATTTATTGAAAATTCTTATGCTTAAATCATATTTTCTATCTGCCATAGCCAGGCTACATTGAGGATTATTTGACTCATATGCAAATGGTGTATTATGATGAAAAACCCAGTGCAAGGATAAGGAAAGTTTGCAGAGGAAGAGTGAAATTGGTGCACTGTTCAGCAAGGTTTAATCACTGACAAGAAGTAAGAATGGAGGATCTGTGCTAACAGTGGGAGATAACTAAGGTAGGGTAATAGTTGATGCAGAGAAGATCCAGGAGGGATTGAAGGAATACATAGAAGAACTGTATAGTAAAGAACTTAGACCAACAGAGCTAGACATAGAAAAGGAACATGACGTAGAGGAAGATAGCTTAGGTTCAGGCATACTTGATGATGAGATAGAAAGGGCATTAAGGGAGATGAAGCTAAATAAGGCCATGGGGGTGGATAACATTCTTGCGGAACTACTAAAAGCTTTAGGAAAATGTGGGAGGAGGAGGCTATATCAGCTGATTCGTAGTATCTATGAGGAAGGAATCTGGCCAGAAGACTTTGTGAGATCAGTGTTAGTTCCTATTCCGAAAAAGGTCAAGGCTACATCATGTGAGGACTACAAGAGAATTAGTTTGATATCCCACCCAGCTAAGTTACACTCAGAATCATCAACAAAAGGTTATAGAGAATGGCAAATGATTACTTAGGGGATGATCATTTTGGATTTAGGAAGGGGAGAGGTACGCGTGATGCCATTGCAGTAATGAGATCACTAATCAAGAGGAATATAGAATACAATCAGGAGGTATTTGCCAGTTTATACAACGGACGCTACATTTCATAACCACTAAATTGTGGTCAGAGTCCGCATCCGCTCCCGGGAAGCTGTGCGAATTTATCACACTGTTCCTAAACCTGTGTCTAACCAGGATATAATCTAGCTGATACCTTACTGAGTCACCTGGCATTTTCCATGTATACCTGCGTCTTTTGTGGTGTCTAAACAAAGTGTTGGTGATAACTAAGCCCTGTCTCCTGCAAAACTCAACTGCTTTCTCCCCACGGTCATTCCTCGTATCCAAACTGAAGTCCCGCACCTCATCGCCATCTCTTCCTTTAGCTATTGTTGTATTCCAATCTCTTATCACTATCAAATGTTTCCCTGCAGGAACACACGCGATTATGTCCTCTAACTGATCGTATATCCTATCGACCTCCTCTTCTTTATGGTTGCTCGGTGGCATGTATACCCGAATAATAACCAAGTTCGTCGGTTCTGCTTTTATCTCCACTAGTAGTATTCTATCCATTACCTGCTCTATGTTGACTACGCTTCTTCCTACCTCTTCATTTAATACTATGGCAACCCCTCGTTGGCTCTCGTCCCTACCGCTATATATTATTCTATACTTATCACTCCAGTAATCCCCGCTATCTTTCCATCTCACCTCGCATAGACCTAAAATATCTATATTTCCCCTGCCCATCTCTCGCTTAACATTCTCCAATTTAATCCGTCCTCATCATATATATATATATATATATATATATATATATATATATATATATATATATATATATATATATATATATAATATGTGCATATATATATTGAAAATAATAGGTGACAAGGCACACCCATGTGCCTTGGTGTCTTACCCTTCGTTCTAACACTGCCTACCCAGGCACTCCCTCCGTCTCTGGCAACTGAATAATCTGAGACATGTACATACTGCAGATAAATCCCCTCTCCGACTATTTGATTCCTATTTTCCTTAATACATTTAATAGTTTTTCCCTATTTATTCTATCAAATGCCTTTACAAAATCTACAAAACAGACAGTTACATTCTGTTTGTATTCTATATTCCTCTCTGTTAGTGATGTCATCACAGCCATGGCGTCCCACATTCCTCTCTACTCCCTGAACCCAAATTGATCATCCTTTAATTAATCATTTGCGCCCTGCTCTCCATCCTCTCATTAATGATATTGAGAAACAATTAAGCTGCATGTGGAATCGAACTTATTGTTCTGCATCCCTCACCTAGGGCAGTGTTTCCCCCTTTTGGGATGCTACTACCACTGATCAAAAAAAATCCTCTGTCTATAATCCTCTGTGATACATGCAACTAATTTTTACATTAAATCTCTTCCTCCCTCGTTTTCATAAACGCTTAAACATTCTGCTTGGCTATTACTTTCCTGATAGCCTTATTTGATTTAAATTCCCCTATCACCCTCTCTATTTATCCAACATTTAAGCATGCTCA
The DNA here is from genome assembly GCF_022747635.1 of Hetaerina americana. Lineage (NCBI taxonomy): Eukaryota > Metazoa > Arthropoda > Insecta > Odonata > Calopterygidae > Hetaerina > Hetaerina americana. The sequence continues at coordinate 90,894,269 of NW_027287205.1, read as the reverse complement.
GATCCAAATTATCCTCATCTCATCACATGACAATAATTGCGTGGGGAAGAAGGGGGTTGAAATGGGGGATGGGAGAGGATTTAAAAGGGAAAGTGGTGGCTGATGGGGCTCCATTGCTTAGTGGAGAATCCTTTGACAATTAGCACCAGCTGGATGTTGGGGGCACTTTCACTATGTCCTAGTGACACAAGAAATGATGTCCTATCCCTCCTAACCACCTCCACTCACCTGCCATTCATCCCTACTCTGGAGGCCACCCATACTATATTATTGACACATTGATAGTTAAGGTGGCATCATCCGGTTGTGCGTACCTGCTGGTGCCAATCATCAAATGAATTCTCCAGCCAGCATAAAGCCTTAATTTTGGATTCAATTCGATTTCATGGCTCATTCATTCAAGGAATGTGCCATGTTTATTGCAATTATGGAATGCAATGCAGTTGTTACATGTTGAGGGTGCCTACATGTGCTTATTCCTCTTACGTATGTCTACCGTTATATTTCTTTTAACATTTTGTCATTGTTGCTTTGGTATCTGCTTATGATTTGCTAATTATCTTGCTCCACATTAACTCTGTGCTTTATGCTACAGTATGATCCTATTTGATATGCACTGATTACATTTTAGTACATTTATTGCATTTCTTACCATTTATTGATACACTTATGGCTTATTACTTATTGTAAATGAATTAAGACCAACTTTGCCAATTCCACTAAACTTTATATTTTTCATGACCATGGATCCATTGCAAGGCAGCATCATCAGGTTATCATCTTCAACATCACCTGATGATGCTGCCTTGCAATGAATCCATGGTCATGAAAAATATAAAGTTTAGTGGAATTGGCAAAGTTGGTCTTAATTCATTTCTATGAAAGACTTCCACCAAGTAATGCCTGACACAGTGCCTTATTACTTATTGTTTTTACTTATTGCTTAACACATTGCTTATTATTTACTTATATCTACACTGCATGCTTTTAGTTGTAATATACATATATAATATTATACAGCAAGCATATTCCTATTTGTGTAAGAGTATTTATCATAACCTTTTCGGCTCTTAACACATTTTTTCTACAGTCAAAAGACCTCAATGAATGAATAAAAATATTTATAGACCAAAATAACAAATGGTCACATGGTTAAGGTGTAATCCCTACATCATTATAGAAGCAGTTGTTCACATCATTGCATATCTATCATTCAATATCATAAATGCATCTTTTCAGCAATGATGCCTCCAAGTGTTCTCAAACTGGCTCTTATGATTCTCGTTAAAAAGACGATTGACTCCAATGATGTATATGAGAACCATCCAATTCCCATGTTCTTCGTCTTTTCTTATATTTTTGAAGAATCCATTTTATAATAGAATGATGACATTTCTCGATCATCAGTTGCACTGTAATGATTCTCAACATGGATTTTATACAAATAGTAAGTCCACTTTATCTGCCTGTTTTCAGCCGCTGAACAGTATTTACAGTATATGGTCCTCCTCACCATTGGGATATTTTATGCCTTGACAAAGGTTTTTGATGGTATAAATTCACCAATGCACCACTCTCATTCCCACACATCCATTGACCCGATCCACACCTCTCTGGCTGAAGGTTGTTCACAGGCATGTCAAATGATTTGCATTTCCGAATGAATACATATTAGGGAATGACAAGTGTTTCATTTATTCCTTTTCCAATAATGGAATACATCCACTAGATGAAGCCTGCCACTGTGCGATTTCTTTTTAAAATGTTAGATTTCACTAAATAGCAGAGCCATTTATTTTAGGGCACCTTCTCCTGAGGCCAGCCACCTTATTCAAAAAAAGAAATTTTTAATTCAAAAGATGGCTGTTAAGGCAATTTTCAGAGTACTGTACTGGTCTCAAGGTTGGTCATTATTCAAACCTTATGTAAACCTACCTTTTCCAAGTTTGTAAATCTTACACTGCATAATTCATTGAGATTAAATAACATTCAATTTGTGACTGATGAACATTGAGATGACTTTGACAATCATGATAAATTTGATGTTCATAGAAAGGATTGCAGACTGGCAAACAGTTACCAAGGCATATTTAATGTGGCATTTAGGATTCATGATAAACTCCTACTATCTGTGAAATCTCGAACAGTCAATATGTTTGAAAAAGGACTGAGATCTCACCTTCATAGAAAGAAGTTCCCATGATCAAAATGGCCATTTTGCCAAACCAAGTCTCTGGAATATTCCCCGTACTATTAAACTCTATAGGCATATAGATTGTACGATTGGGATTTATTTCATTTTTGCTATTGTATGTTGTTTCACCTGTGATTTGCTTTACGCCAAACCTTTCACCTTATAAGCAAATGCAGAATGTTATTACGAGTTATTCTTTCAGTGCTCTCAGCACTGCTTCTGTGTAATTCCCAAAGCCAAACTGACCTTCATCCAATTAATCATTTAGTAGCAGGAATGGTAGTATTAGTTGCATGCTCTAAAATTGCTCATTGGTAATTCTTAGTATCTTCAATCTTTATCACTAATAAAATTAAACCTATGTTCACATTCTACTTCTTAGCTCTCTCATATATACTATTATATTTTTTTAGATCATAGACTGTATAATTGGCTACAATTAATGGAAATATGACATGCATGGAATAATATTGAAATGTTTGTATTAGAAAAAGAGTTTCATCAAATATGTGCCTTTTTTGTCAAATTGATAGAGACATATGCTAGTGAAAAATACATAAGGAAGTCTCAATTGGTGAACAACTTGGGCATTTGCTGAGATGATCAAACAATCACAATCTAAATCCTGTACCTGCATTTGTCCGAGAAAACTGTCAAGGTCAAAAGTAAATGATAAATCTGAATCCAGGTTACACCTGGATATGCAATCAATCAAGTTAAATCCATTTTGTTTATCCTCAGTTTGTCAATCCATTCTATTTTTCACATGGCAAATAAATGGAAAATATACCACCTAACTCAAAAAACCAAAGAGAATCTGCCAAGAACAATCTTGAGGAAAATGTATGCTTTAGCATTTCATCCAAGAATTCTAAGTTCTTCATTTCTTAAAAACAAAAATATAGGTGGGAGGTTTGGATGATCAAGAAGCAATCGACTCTCCTGGGCCAAGGACAACTCCAGTGATGATGTCAGCTGACTGCCTGGAGTACAATGACTCGAGCACTAGTCCATGGAAATATCAAAGTTTCCAGCTGTTGTAGTGTACAGAGAGGAGGCGCTCAGATATTTTGGTCATTGTTATGCTAACTGGTATGGATAAGCATACCTTAATTATGGATAAGAAGACATATTTTAAATTGGAGATATAGACTTGACCTAAAATAAAGTAATTCCTGGATGTGATAATTCTTCACTCTTGTTCGCATTAAGGGGAATAGCAGGTGAATTAATAACCTTAAAAGGGTAAAAGAGATTATTTTCTCAACTGGACAGTTTTATCAGCTATGTTCGTGTAAGAAAATATCAGTAATTGATAAAGTTGTGGAATATTATCATCTGTTAAATGACCCAAAGAGTACTCCTAGACATTAGCATATTTTCAGAAACATGTGCCATGCCTGTAACCTGTACATAGCTCTAATAACTGTTTGTGTGAATGTTTGTAAAACATATGGCTATCATCATCACACTGTTTGGAGAATACCATTTTTCTAAAAAAAACAGATGCAGGTGAACATTTAGTCAGTCCTTGCATGTTTAGGAAAAGTTTGAAATATTTGAAAAGTATAATTTATATTTACAACTGAAATGCAACTAGTGGTCAAGTACTTGTGTAGTGAAAGTTTTGATCTTTGTAATTAAGCATAGTATCTGTTTCAAATCCTATGGTTTTGAAATTATGTCTTTAGTATGTATCACTAAAGTGTACCAAAGATTATCTTTCTTATCAGCAAGATGTAATAGGAAACCTTTTCATTCTACATTTGTTTTTTTCAAATCACATTTGTCTGCTCTAATGTAATAGTTGGTATGACTTTTTTGGGTCCACTCTTCTAGTCCAAGTCAGACACACATGTTCCTTGATTATATGCCATTATTTAATTTCTCCTAAGTCCCAGTCATAGTGGAGAGGGTAAATGTAGCAGGACAAATCCTTGCAACCTCTGCCTGAACATATATATTTTGTATGTAAAATGTCTTTAATTGGAAACTTACTGAAGTCTTATAGATAAATATTTAATAGATCTCTATTGAGGAGAGCAATGCATCTTTTGAGACCACTCATCAAGGTTGAATGGCATATTATTGGGGAATAATCTGTGTCTGCAACCAATTCTGCTGGAAGTTGAACCCTGACTTGTTTTCAAAATTCATCTCTCAAAGGTAGTTCCTCTGCATTCCCAACACATATGTATGATTATGTATGGTCATGTCTCAGCTATATATTTATTTACCTGTCTGATATGTATTGGAATTTGGTTGATCACCATAATGTTTGAAATAGACAGCAGAATTCTTATACTACCAATTTTTGATGGCACAATAGCTTGCACTGACAGTTTTCTTTTAGCCATATATTTTTTAGTTTTATTGGCCAAGATAAATTATTTAATTTCTTTATCAATAATTTACATGCGCATGTTTCTTTATTTCCTGGCCAAATCGCTAAATACTGTTAGTCAGTCCATTACCTCAGGCACCTCTTCAATTGTCATATCAACTTGATCCCTTTTTTGTTGGGTGATAATGTAGTGTTTGTCAAATATGTAGATAGTTACCTAAGAATTGATAAGAATCTAATTTCCAACGAAATATTTTCTGAATGAACACTGTAATCATTAGTTTAAATGATGGGATTTCATGGCATCACAAACATTATTGATTAGTTTTATGTGGCCAAAATATTGTTGTGTTTTCCTTGGCTGGTGACAGTAGCGCTAATCCTTGGTGCTTCAGGATCTGATCAGTGTGACTACTGCTCATCAAGTGATGCAATGCTCACCAATACTGCCATATTCATCTTTAATCATTAGACAATGCTTTGCTCTTTCCTTTTCCCTCTTTCTCCTGTCTCTTCTTTCTCCTCCCCTCTTCCTTCCCGCCCCCAATGTCTGCCGCTCATACCACAAGAGGATGATTTATGGCTGCACCTCCTCACCAAATGGGTGGGCACCACTGGTTGGGTGCTTTCATGGTAATTTTACATCTCCATACAATGATGAGATCAAAGTCGTTTCATTTCAATGAATGTATTCATGCTGTGTTTCATTGATCGATTTCAATGATCATCACATCTTTTGATAATGATTTGTCACCATCAAAGGAATTGAAAAGTTGGTATTAAAAGTGCATACATAACTGATGTAATGCAATAAATCAATTATCAATTTATATGGTTAATGACTGTCATGCATCATTTGGTACAAGTAACTTGTTTTTTATTCATTCATTTAAATTTACTACCATTTCAACATTCACTGCTCCAGTCGGAGAGTTCCTCATTCTGCTTTGAAATACTTACTTTTGAAAAATATAGTCCATGGTCCAAAAATCATTAAAAGTAGGTGGAGGCCATTGTATGCCGGTCAGGTAGCATGCATGCCCATACCGAAATGTCTCTTGAAATATATATGGGTGAGCACTTTCATAAAATTCCATATGTAAAAGCCATTAAATAAATTATCTGATGCCAAATATTACAGTTACCGAAAATATTTCTGCCGAAAGTATTCTCACCATGCCATTTTTCTTCTCCCTGTGATTAAATCGCTCTCCTTGACTCAGTTAATAAATTTAGCAATGGTTGCTGTTGATCTACCTCATCAAAAATAGAGTTAACTTCATTTTTCACATTTGGGATGTGTTTGGCACAAGTGATGGTGCACTTCTCTCTGGTGAACATAAAAAGCTTCAATTCCTCTGAGACTGCCCAGGTAGGCAGTCATCAGATTAATTTATTGAGTCACCTAAGGCCAAATGGCACAGTCACATCATCTCAAGATAAGGTTTCTGTACCACTAATGTTTAATTTCTGCAGTCTTGAAAGGCTTGGCATTATTATTACATTATTTATTTTTCATAAGAATGATCTTGAATTTTTCAGCATTATTTACCAATATGTATCTCTTCTGGTGTGAAAAACTACCTCGGTCTTTCGCCATGATTTCTTACCATATATCACATGTTATTGCAATCCAACGCATTCACTCTGCATGGGGCAAGAGCCTTATCCAGACAGGGATGTAACTCAATTATAGGAAAGATTACATCGCTCTTAATATTCAGCCCCTTTCAAAATCTGTAAATTCCTGGAAAAAAAATTTCTTCATAAAACATTGGTACCATTATTGAAGTTTTACAAGTTAGAATGCCCCCAAATGATCTTCAAACATATACCATTGGTTTCTTGGATACAATTATATCTATGTTTCATTGAGTGAAGAGGTGAGTTGAAACAATATTTATTTTTACTAATAGGATACAAAATGTATTACTAATTCCTTACTGAAAGTGGAAATATTAAACTTAAGCTTTTTGCAAAAAAATGAGTCCTTGACATTAATTACAAAAACAGAAAAGTTTCTCTCCTTATTTCTTCCTAAGTAGTTGTAGTTGAGGTTTTGGGCAGATTGAGGGAAATAATATATATATTATAGGGAGGAAATTGAGGGAAATAATGTATAAATTATATTATTATGCTGAGATCTGAGGATATTCTAGATAATAAAATAATTCAATGTTAGGTATTTAAAAAAATGAAGCGTTAATGCAAAGAGAGCTGTATTTTAAATTGTATAACAAGGATCTATAGTTAACTCATTGTTAAAGAAATATAGCTCATGTCATCAGTATCGCATGTCAAAAGGGGCTACATATGAGGTATCACTGGGCATGGTAGGCCAGTAGGTAGAGTGCTGAGCTAATGACTGTAGGGCCCAGGTTTGAGTCCCGGTGCACACCTCTGTGCACCCTCAGTTCAACCCAATCTGCATGATTTTACGGGAACCGTATCTTCCTCGGAAACCACAGGAGGCTCAGAGAAAGGGATTAACCCCCCTGCCATGATGTGGGTATTTCGAATGCCACATAGGGTTTACTACTGTATGAGCTCTACCATATCCTGCATATAGTATAAAAAACCAGCCTTTGGGTTGTTTACTGTGGTAATGAGGGGTTCGTAGCCCAGTGAAAATCTTGGATCGCCTCTGCCCTTGCCTCACTTCCATGATTGCAGCAAATTGTTTGCCAAGTGTGAAATTTAAATACCCTCTTGCTCCTGATTTCAGCTCCTGATATTACTCTGGGAGTTGAAAAGTCCATTTAAATTGCTTTATTTCACTCAAAATAATTTATAAACCACTCTATTCATTTAATTTTAAAATATCTTGAAATTTGTAATAAATTCCAAATTATATTATTTTCTTATTTGCACTCCCTTTTCAGGGTTACACCTCATAATGCCTACATCTTGAGTTACACCCAGGCAAATCATTGTCATGCTCATGGTCCAGCAGGGATTTGTTTTTTCTTCAAGTAACAAAAGCTATTTGCTTTTTTCTTTCCCTAAAACTTTGTGAGAGCTTGTAGATGTTTGTGCAAAATGGAGGCTATGAGTCTATCATTTTGTCAAAGGAGACTTTTCTCATCTCATTTTTAAAAACTAACTAGAAATCGTTCTACAAAGCATTCTCACCCAAAGTGCTCACAGTCAGGGAGAGATCTAGATCCAGGAAGAGGCTGAGAAGCATCTATTCGGAAAGGTACTTATTTCTCCTTAATTTTAGGCTATCCTTCATATTCCGGCAGTATGAGATACAAAAAGCTGTGATATTGCCATGACTTACATGGGGCTGAGGATCTCCAAGCAGGAGAAGCAATGGTATACACAGGTTGGCTTGCAAACACCACTCTACAATAGAAATGCTCTCATGGTCTATCAACCTTGAATTCCCTCCCCCCCAGCCCCCATTTTGGTCACTTACCCTAGCAGCAGTCATGCATCTCAAGGCAAGTGCATGTGCCCTCTCTTCCTCTCACTACTCAATGGAATACATCCAACTTTAGGGGTGTAAGCCAACTGAATTGACATCAACAAATTATAGCTCTTGGCTAATACAGAATCATCCATCAAGCTCAATCACTTGAAAATAATAATAATAACAATGTATATTGATTCCTATTGGACATGTTTGTAACAAGTATGGAACACACCATATTGTTTGTGCATATTCTTTGCAGACATCACAGAGTGGGCATTGCAGAGTCAGCATTTATCTTAAAAAAACAAATAAATATATTAGTAAGTAAACAGAGTGAAACCCCAAAACAGGAGTGGGAAGCAGTAACAACAGTACTGTCCAAGAGCTTTTTATGAAGAAAATCATTTACATGGGGAAAGGGACATGAATTCATCAACTGTATAGCATTGATGATCACAAGGGAATTAATGTAGTTAAGCCTTAAATAACAAAAAATTATCCATTTCCCTTCATTTTCTTGGTAGTGCTTTCAAAAATTTCACACCAGCATATCCAGAGTTCTTAGCAAACATGGATAATAATAATAATAATATACTTTATTCATCTTATAATCATATTCACATATGGTAGATGTCGTCATTTGGGAACATGCAGTTGTTCATAGATAATATAGTATACAGCACAATATACAATCACATAAAATACTTATTTGAAAATATTTGCATGCATACACCTAGTATTCTACTCACGCTAGACCTTGTAATTTTAGGCTAGTAAAGTCGAGCTCTTAATACTCCTCTATTGAGTATAAAGGATTGGCCAATCATGCAGCACCCTGCAGGACACTACATTGCAGGCTGACTTTACAGATTTTGGAAGCATATTAAACAATTTGATAGGTAGACCTTCAACTTTGTAAGTCCTGTCTAGCCTACAGTATGGAAAATCCATATTAGACTTTGCTCTGGTGTCATGGCTGTGAACGTCAGCCCTAGTGGAGTACATACTCGTATTTTCTTTTACATGAACAAATGAATAGAATATATATAAATTGTAGACAGTCATAATTTTTAAATTTAAAAAGAGAGGTCTACAGTGTTCAAGTGGACATGAATTAGATAAGGTACGGACTGCCTTATTCTGCATCACAAAGATTAGCTTAATATCAGATGCATGCCCCCAAAGTCTAATGCCATCAGTAATATGTGAGTGAAAGAATGCATTGTAGGCATTAATTAAGTAGTCCTTACTCACATATAATTTCAATTTCCGGAGCAGAAATAAGGCTCGTGCAAGTTTCTTCCTAATGTGTAGAATATGAGCACTCCATGTTAACTTGGAGTCAAAATAAAATCCCAGCAGTTTCACAGGGACAGTATCCGGTGTAGCACATTTTAGAGTACATAGAAGATGCTGAGTTTTATTGGGATTCATATGGAGATTGTTGGCAGAAAACCAATCCACTGCCTTTTTAAGTATAATAGGAACTCTATTCATCGCATCAGAATGATGGGGGAACTATGTAGAAAAGTAGTATCATCCACATAGAGGACACAGTCAGTAAACATATTAGGGCACAAGTCATTAATCATGACCAGAAATTAAAGAGGTCCTAGCACAGAGTCCTGAGGCACACCATATTTAATATTTAATGGTTTTGACTGTTTACCATTTACATAAACTGACTGCTTACGATCGGATAAGTAGGAAGAAATAAATTTTAGTTCAGTATTCTTAAAACCATAACATTTCAACTTATTAATGAGAATTGTGTGATTAACACAGTCAAAAGCCAAAGAGAGGTCACAAAGTGAGAGAGCCAAACATTGATTACCTTCAAAAGCCTTAATTATTTGCTTTATAACATATTCAACAGCTTGAGTTGTACATTTGTTGGGTCTGAAACCAAACGGAGTCGGTGTAAATAGATTTAAAGATTCAAAATAGTCCAGGATTTGGGTAAATACAACTGATTCAATGATTTTTGCAAGTGGAGAAATAATTGTAATAGTACAATAATTGTTTGGAGAACTGATATCACCACGTTTGTGAATAGGAATGACCTTGGAAAACTTCAACTGATCAGGAAAATAACCAGACTGGAGACAAGAGATAATGACAATGGCTAGAGGGTATGCTAACCAGTCAATTACAGATTTCATTGAATTATTTGAAAGCCCAAACATATCTTTACAATTAAAATTATTGAACTTTTTCACTACTTTAATTATATCTATCTGAGAAACTTCTTTCCATTTAAATGTAGAATTGGTGGTGGGATATTACATGATAGGTTATTAGCAGTGTTAGCTGAGGTTTGATTAATATTGTTTATATCAGCTATAATATTGTCAACCGAACTAATAAAGTAGTTATTAAAAGATTCAGAGTCTATTGGAACATCATCAGACTTTTTACTTAATCCTGTTTCTTTTTTGATGATAGTCCAGGCTTCTCCGCATTTGTTGGATGCACTATTAATGTAGCTAACATTGGCATGACATTTAGCCAATCTTAACTCAGTAGAGTAGTCCTTCTTTTGGTTATTATAGGCTTTTTTAAGATCATCACTACCACATAGCTTATACTGTTTATATAAGTTGAGTAAATTCCTTCTCTTATTCTCAAGGTCAATATTAAACCAATTTGCCTGTAGATTGGGCTTCTGTTTCAGCTGAATTAATTTCTTTGGGAATGCACATTCAAACAATAGCAAGAAATGACTAAAAAAAGTTGCAAACTTTCTTTCACAATCAGTATAGGTCAGCAGGGCATCCCAGTCAGTATTATTAAGCAACGTTATGAAGTCATAGACATGGTGGACAGTCATCTGTCTAACATACACAGTTTTGTTATAGCTATTAACACACAGCTTAGGGTGCCATGAAAAGGAGATAGCAAAATGATCAGAGAGCATGGGGTCAAAGACTTTGAGAATATAGTCAGATTTATCAGTATTAGTTATTATTACATTGTCAAGACAGGCATTCAACCTAGTCGGTTCCAAAATGGCACAATATAAATCAAAGCCCCTGAGAGGAATGTCTAGCTGAGTATGATTCCTTGAATGGCAACCCATGTCAACATTTAAATCGGTTCCTATAACGATAGTTGCATGAAAGTTTTGAAGATAAGTTAAAACCTTCTCAAGCTGTTCACAGAACACATCAAAGTCTCCATTAGGAGAACGATAAATAGATGCCACAATTAATCTCATTCCCTTAAGGTACATGGCAACAATTTCAAGATGTAGATCCATACAAAAACGATGTAAATCCAACCGTTTATACGAGAGATCGTTTTTTACATAGATGCATACACCACCATTTTTGAAAGATTTTCTACAGTAGATTGAGCCAAGAGTATATCCCGTTATTTTATATAGATCACTTTCTTGCTCATGTAACCAGTGTTCAGAAAGACACAGAATATCATAATTTGCCGAGTTCAAGTAAATGAGTACAAGGATGGAAGTCAAGTCAAATTGTCTTCACATCATTTACTCATTGAGTCAATATTCCTCTGCACTATGGTATGGTTTAGGTTCTTGGAGGTTAAGAAAGTTATATCATATGTATACATACATATGCGTGGACCCATTGACGAAATGATTAGGGAGGTTCTTAACATATAGAAGGAAAAGTAGGGGACCCAGTATAGATCCTTGGGAAACACCTCTCTTGATCATCAAGGGATTTGAGTTTATGAATGATTTCAATTCAGCTGGGTACAATTAAAATAATTGTGATCTACTTGTTCAAAAAAAATTTTAGCCATTGGTGGGCTATCCCAGGGATTAAAATATTCTTAAGTTTCCTCAGAAATACTTTATGGTCAACTGAGCCAAAAGCCTTTTCAAAGTCATAGAACACACCAACAACTTTATTATTTTTATCAAGTTCAAGTAGGATACCATGACTGAATTTATTTTTGGCTGCTCCTGTTGATTTATTTTCATTAAACCAAATTGAGAATCAAAGAGGTTATTGAATTTACTTAAGAAGCACAACAATCTATTATACATTACTTGTTCAAGTAGCTTGGAGAAAACAGGATATAATATGTCTATAGTCATCTCATTTAAATATTAGGTCAACTTTGGCTGCCTTTAGCCTATTTGGGAAGATGCCTGAAGATAGATATTCATGGACTAAATGTGTAATGACATGGATTACTGAAGGATTTTCAGCTTCTTTTAATAGAGAGTGAGGTAAATCATCATATCCAGCTGAGTTCTTCTTAATATTTTTTTTAATAATTCCATCAATTTTGTTGTAATTTGCAGGATGGAGAAAAATTGTTTGAGTATGGTGGGACATACCCTGTAATAGTCCATTAGATCTCAATTGATGGATTGACAATCAAATAGTCTGGCTATGGAATTGAGAAAATTTTCATTGAGCAGATTGGCAATATCATATTGGTTGGTAACAAGAGCATTATTTTGAGGAGAGCATTTAAGCTCAACATCTGAAATTCTGAGTACTAAGTAGCCTATTTTATTAATTTTGATGCAAATTTACCTCGATTGTTAGAGGAGTTTAAGCTTTTCATGTTGTAGTTACTTTTAAGTCTTTGTCACCAACTTATTGTGTTCCTTTTTAAGGGACCCTGATTATGTCCTCAGTGACATAATCATTTGATTTCAGATTACTGAAATCATGTGTTAGAATAGTGGAAGAAGCTTTAATTTCTTCAGTAACCCATTTACACTTTGTTTTATGGGGGACTGTAGTTTTTAGAGGCACCAAAAGGAAACATGTATTTAAACAATTAAAACAAGAACATGTCATGGAAGTTGTTGCATTTAGTATCAGAAACATCATTTGTAAACACGCACTTCCAGGATTTCTCCTGTAGTAAGCATTGGGAATGCAATTGAGCTGAAAAAGAGTAACACCGCTTGTATTGGATCCCGTTTGCAAAGTGCTGAAGTCATCATTGAAAAGGAACTTTGAAAACATAGCTTACTGGTCAGAGAAGTATGTATCCAAGGTTGGACTTTCAATTTGTACAGTGTTAAAGAAGATGTTATCTATGATTGTGGAGGAAGAATTAATAACCCTCGAAGGTTCATTTATGCAAGAGATTAAGTTCAAAGTTATTAGAGTATCCAATAAATGACAATTCTGAGCAGAGAAGGAGCCATATCCAACATTAAAATCACCACAGTATTATCCAAAGTCGTAAAAACATTTAGTCTTGAAAAAAGTCCATGAACACAGAAAAGTCGCCTTGAAGTGACCTGTGTACACACTTAATAGAAACATCTATACCACCAAATGTCAAAAGCAAACCAAAAAAACTCAAAATCAGTCTCTCTGCTTGGGTTTTCAACACAAATATTATGTACCTTAAGGTTATTTTTAACAAATATCAATAGACCATTTTTGTATCCAGATCAATAAAAGTATGAAACCAAGTGGAAACCCTCAATGCTGACAATCTTGATTACTGAATAAATGAAACAGTTTCTGGCATCACTTGATGGAAATTCTTCATTTTGAAATGAAATTTAAAATACTTTGCCTTTCCACATAAAAACAGTGTGTGGAGAGGCGAAGTACTTTAAATTAGATTTCAATCTTGATTACATTTGGGTTCAGCCAATGTTTAGAGATGGAAACAATATTAGGCTGGTGATCACATTAAAGTAGTTCAGGAACTCTCATTTTGGAACGCATAAACTGGATGTTTAAATGTGAAGTCTTTAAGGTACTTTGATTGGTTCGATTTGAACCATTTCTGGCCAAAGAATATAGCCATATAGTCCCTTGATCATTTCTGGGTTTAATGAATTTATTTACAATGACACCATTTGGCTACTGGAGAGGATTAACAAGTTTGACATAATCAGCATAATCGATGCCAATCTTAGGGACACCACGGGCACTTTTCCCTGCAATTAATTCACATGATTCACACACAACATTGATATTATTTTTTATGTGTTCAATCAGTTAGTCTTTAGTAATGTCTTTGGCCAAATGATTGATATACATGCAAGTCATTCTCTTAGCAGTTTGAAAACTGCCTGAATTATCACCTTTTGGCTCACTACATCTTATAGTGAATTTGAGTTTCTTCATTTTCTTGTGCAGTATAACTGTACAATAGTGTACTCACATAATCTTTAACATAAATGAATTGGAGAAAAACTTTTGGAAGTTTAACTTTTTGGTAGCGTTTTGCTGAAATTTTAAGTCATGACGTGGACTGAGTCTTAGAGCCTGTTTGGATATTTGCATATTCAGAAACGTTTATTTCTTCATGCTCATTAATTATCATTATTATTGGTGCTCTACATTTACAATAACATTACAGTTGTATTGTTTAATAAACAAGGAATACAGCACAGTTGCTTGCTTAAAATCAAAAATTTTGCCTGATTGCATGTCTGTTTGGTTTGAGTTTATTACATATAAATACTGATTGCTATTATTATGTAGGTTATATTTCAATTTTTAACTATTAATAATTTAATTAAGTTCCTCCTTACTACTAACAGATATATCATATTTACTTATATAGCTTATTATACAGGTACAATAGTAAATTCATAAATGAAATATATACCTTATATCTTTCACCTTTGTCCGACAATTAAATATACAACTTACACAGAGTTCTTTCAGGGTCAAAAAATATTGACCTGACCCTGATATATTATTCCTTTGTCAATTGCCTTTTGCAAAATGATGTTTCGTTCGACTAAAGTATGTGCAGAATTTCCCAAATCATGATAGTGAGCCCAGCTCATCTTTTTAAATGAAAACTTGAGTGGAGCTGGACCCATATTGTGATGAATAAATTTGAGTTGAATTGAACTCATTTTGAGATGAAGTTTTTCCTTCTCATACATGTGCACACATAATGAAACTCTCAGGTGTACATGGCTGGAGATGACCCAAAGCATTGAAATGCACAATAAAATCAAAGAAATAAGTATAACTTGCCTGCATGCAAGCAGTGTTCATTATTACTGTACATGTATGAGCAGTATTAACTCATTTTCATTCTTTATTGTATTTTAGAGTTGGTGGTCCAATGAGCACAGTACTAATTGGAGGGCTTGGGTCCAATTCTAGATTATGCCTCTGGGCAACCTCAGCTTTGCCTAAGCCGTTTGGTTTATTTCAAATATTCCTGATATTCCTGAAAAATCACAGGAGGCACAGAGAATAAGGAACTGCCACTCCCAAAATACCCTGATGTGTGAATATGGCACGGCTTTAGGCTTAGTATTAAATGAAACCTCACCTATCAAACAGCTTTCAGTTGATCACTCTGGCTAATTTTATTTAAATTGGAATCATATTTTTAAGGCCAATTGAAGGATAATTGTTTTCACAAGGAGCAATTTCAGGACCTCTTTTTTTTTCTCTTTCACTTGGATATATTTTCGGTAAGTAGATATTTCTGATGTGAGCAATTAACGAATATGACCTACATGGGTGAGTGGCATCTGTAGATATGTTGAACCTTACTTGGGGGATGGGCAGAACCAGGGAGACTGCAGTGGGCCAGGCATCCTTGGCCTATCCTGAAAGTCTGTAGACAGCACAATTTGGGCACTCTGGATATGGAATGGACCTCAGATGCTGCTGCCGGCCCTGATGTGCAAGGAGGAATTCCAGACTAGGAAAAAATAAGGGGGGAGGCTGATTTTAGGAAACCCATGAATCATGCAAGTCCTGGACACTTACACAAACCAAACTGAACAGAATTTTGGCACATTGATATTTTTTCAAGTTTCTTGATTACATTTCCTCACAGTTTTTCCTTAAAAAGTACAGGATAAATATTTTGTACATACAGAGTGCGGCAACAAAACTACCTTTTTTCAAACACAAAATGCTTTCAAAAAAGGAACTCATGTTGCTGCACCCTGTACAATAACTCATTTAAGGATCCATTTTGTGTGACAATAATTTTAAAGTAGTCCCCATTAAATGGTGGTGGCCCCTTCTCTACAAATTTAACATGCATAATTCTTCATTGTCTGATATAAGGGAAGTGTTCTGTTACTAAATCAATCTTACATGCACTAAGTTACATGATGATACTCTTTGCTTATTGTACTGGTCTGATGTGAATGCTACAACACATTTTACTGCAGTAATCCATGCCACACACTTTATTTGCATGGTGTCATTCAGAATTATGGTTTCTAAAAGATCGGTTTATTCAGTTGAAATGACTTGCATTTTTTAGGACAGTAATAATTAGTGACTGATGTATGAGTTGCCAACTAAAACCCTCAGTGACTAAAGTTGAAGTCAGTTTGCATTATAATATCATAATATAAGCATACATGTTCAAGATTAGAGGGATGTTCATGGGAAGAGGCATGTCTGAATGGACTTCTTTTGGTTATAGGAGCTGTGGAGGGAATAAGATGGCAAGTGGGGGGAGGGCAGGGTGTATGGCAGGAGTTGAAGACTGTGGAGAGGTCAAATAAGAAAGGTCAGAGTTTGTAGCTTGTGTTGTAGTTCCAGGTGAAGACTGACTGTGCTGGCTGTGAAGAAGGTGGCTATGGTTGGAATTGAGGGCTGAGAAGGATCCAAGGCAAGAGAAAAGGTGGGAAAAAGTGATCCAATCACAAGTCACCACACTGCATTTTAATGGGTCTAAATCCATTGCCATGGCATGTGGCCCTGAAGACAATGGCTGACTTGACCATTGATATGTTGGCAAAGATGGGAAGCCTGATCTGGCTGAGAACTCAAATAAAATTCATCAACAAGAGGTACCTTGTTAATGTGGGTGAATGACCCAATTTAGTGAAACTTTAAATGGATGAAACCAGGGAGAAGCCAAGAGCATGTCCAGCAACACACTAAATGATGAAGCCTTGCTCAAGTGATCACCTATGTAGCTAACAAATAATTGCTGCTCCAAAAAGTGACATCTGAGTAGATGTGAAGCTGTTACAGGGTGAGTCAACAAAATATACAGCCTTAATTGGCTCCACTTTTGTCATTTATGGGTACCTAGAATATTTTAAGATATTCACAAATACTGATTTTACTAGCATTAATATCTTTTCCGGGTAATCATTATAAATGAAAAACAAAAATTTAGACAATATAAAAGTGATTGCAATATCAATTTTCTACATAACTTGATAAGGACATGCTTATATAATTTTATTATTTATTTAATATGAAATTAAAATTAATCTAAAGAAGAATTCATTAAAATGTTACTTATCATTGCATAACTTCTTCCAAATTAAACCTGAGAAGAAGGTGGCCACTGAAAGGATGAGAAGTTTACATTGATCTTAAATGTAGTATGTTCAGTTGCAGAAAAAAGGCCTGCTTTGCAGGAATTCAGCACTCTAGCAACAGACGACGCGACGCTCTCACTTGTCCGCAATTGCCCTAGAGGGCCGAGCGGCAATGACCAGAATGGCCTGGCGGCAATTACCCGGACAGGTAGTATGCGCGCGTCCACCGGAGTGTCTACATCGAGTCCGTCCATCGCTTTATCGAGGACCTTTCTTATTGTACTCGTACTTAGTCACTGCAATAAACAGTACTACCTGATATTACTGCATTATTCCTACCTAACCGCGTGTAACCCTACAAGCACCTTTAAGAAGTTGCTTTTTCAAAACATGGTTTGCATTTTCCCAATCATTCATTTCAAACTTTGACATGGATCTCCCCTTTACCTCACCTTTCCCTTCCCTTCTTCCCCTGAGAAACGAAAATGTCATCACCATACTGTAGTGTGGTTGTGACACACCTAGTCATTTTGTTGTTTTATGTGATTTTTCAGTCCTTGTTGGATAATAAATGCAAGGTGTGCACCCAAATCCTTCAAAAACAACACAGTTGATTCTTTCATATCATGCCTTATGTTGTCAAGCCATAGATGCAGCCTTCTGGATGATCAAAATAAAGATTTTCCCATCAAGCCACCATTTAAAGAAATAGAACCAATCACTCCATATGATTGATTTCCACTGCAAGGGTAATTAGAGACCTCAGTGTTGAATATTTCAATGAGGTTCAAGAAATTTTTGGGTGAAGCTGTACACCAACAAACCTGCTTTGCACCTGTCAGCTAGTACATTTATACATATATGGGAAATCTTTGGCGGCACAAGAAAAAAATCTGTCCCCCATCTTAATGTGTGAATTTCATTTGGTGTTGGGTTTAGTTTGGTAAGACACCACCTCACACACTCTCTCTGTTGGCATAACATACTTCCCTGGAATTCAGTCCCTCAGACATTTTCTCAGAGGCCTCTTCCCCAATCTGACCAACCACAAAACAGTGGTAAAGAAATTATTTAAATGTCCCTCTGTTACTTTTAAACAGCCGGCCAATTTATCAGACACATTGAAATCCACTAATTCTTTTTCCAAATCCTCTGCCGTCCACAAATCCACCTCAAATACTCTGCAATGTAGACCGAAATGAAAAACATGTGCCTCGTCCTTGCCTCCCCACTCAACTTGCCAATTCCATCCCATCCCACAGTATTCCCATCATGTACATCCCGCAATACATGCCATATATCAACTTATCGTCCCTACTTCTACACTGGGCAGTGAACCACCCACCTCATTCAAACCCTCTCTCCCAACCGCGCCTAGACATGCCTCACTCCATAATGTTTCATTCGATGATTGTTTCAACGCATCTATTATCGTCTCCCTTCAGACACTCCGCCTTCAAAACTCAAAGCCCTTGAGTTGGCATGCATCTAGCTCCTTGGTGCCGGCTCATACATCAGTCTGAATGGGGTTATACTTCCATCAACTTCTATCCCTTCATATCATCCCCAAACCACTCCCTCTTACTTCCTCCCACTCTTCTCCACCCATCCATCCTATGGCCCAACCATCATGCCAGATTTAATCTACCATTTAAGGTAGGTTTTGGATGGACTCAAGCAACCAAAAGGTACAGCAACAATTTCCTTGCCTCTCCTTACAAAATACAACCCAACATCCAACCCTCCAACAAGTCCCTCTTCATCTCTGTGTACTTCTTTCCTCCCTTCATAGCATCCCACTTAATTATCCTCTTCCTTCCTTGTTTGCCTAACATTCTCCCCACTATCACAGTCGTCAACATCCCACTGCCGATCAATATGCCCTTCAGCCATTTTTTCGTCTTCCTTATGATTTCTCCCAACAATCTCTTCTCGTCCCCCACCATACCCAGCACTTCCTCATTTGTTTTCCTTCTGGTTCATTCCAACTTCTCCATCCTTCTCCACACCCACATTTAAAAAGCCTTCGATATGCATCTATAGTCCATCATCCTACTTGAGTGACCAAGTTTCCATGATGTAAAAAACCACACTCCAAGTGTTGACAAGCCTTTTCTAAACATTCTTACTCAACATCCATGTCATCAACTCCCTCCTCCTTGTAAAAGCCTCTTTGCCTGATGCAATTATTCTCCTTACATCCCTACTACTTTGACCATTTTGGTCCAAATCACTTCCAAGATAGGTACACTGCTCCACCTACTCTGGTTTATGCACTCCTATTTCAACGTTTAACTTAGCCTTCCTCTTTCTGGAAAATTTCATAACCTTTGTTTCATTTACATTGATTATCATCCAGTATCTATAGCACAGAGTATCTAATTCACTCAGCAATGCTTGCAACCCCTTGGCTGACTAACAAACTGAAGCTTGGTCATCAGCAAACCTAACTGATTTTACAAATTCCCCTCAGACTTTCATTCCCACCTCCAGTTCTTCCCAAGCCTCCTTAATTATTTCCTCCACATCTTGTATATGTTGGCCAGTGCAGATGATAATGGGCAACCCTGCCTTACACCTCTTCCTAACACTGCCCATCTGGACTCCCAGTTCCCCACTCACACCTGTGCAGTCTGAGATATATACAGGTTGCGGATTAGCCTCCTGTCCCTCCAATCTATTCCTATTGCAGGCCCCGAGGGGGTGGGGTAAAGTCCTTACTTTCCAATCCAGCAGTCAGCCGTTCAAGTCCCACCTAGGCAGGTTTTCCACCACCTAGGGCATGTATGCTTGTGATTGTCTATATTGTAATGTATAAGGGATACATGGAAGAAGGGACTATAAAATCTTAATCTCATCTCAACAAAATTCACTAAATGAATCAATTTTGTGCAATAAATCAATTAATTTTTTCCAATTCACCTTATCAAATGCCTATTCAAAATCTAATTATCAGACAATTACATCCTCATGGCATTCTAAAAATTTACAAAACAAACACAATACACATGCGTTCACAAACACATACACACTGTATTCTATAGTACTCCCTTTAATCCAATGGCATCATGTGTGTCTCTCCCCTTCCTGAACCCAAACTGACCCTTAGTAATCATTTGCCCTGCTCTCTATCCTCTTATTGATGATTCTGTGAGCCACTTAAGCTGCGTGGGAAATCAAACTTACTGCTCTGTAATCCTCATATATTACGGGTCTGCCATTTTTGAATAGGAATTAACACTAATCTGATGAAGTCCTCCAGCCAGATTTCTCCCTTATTCGTGCTACAAATTAGTCCTTAAAAATTCTTATTTCCACTTACTGCTAACTCCCTTCAGTAATTCTGTAGGAATTTTGTCTTCCACCTCTTCCTTATTTGATTTCAATTCCTCCAGTGCCCCATCTCTGTCTCACGATTGAGTAAGCCCACTTGTGACAGAGACTATTGATGATAAAATTCATCCCTCATCACTATCTCCACCCACATCTTATTCCCTTTCTATATCTAAGCTTACTGGCCTAAGTTCTTTGCCATATAGCTCTTCTATATATTGCTTCCATCTCTATTTGTTCTTTTCTGTTTCAATTATTATATTATCTGACTTATCTCTTACTGTCAACACAAATCTTCCCTTCTTACTACCTGTTAGTGGTATACCTTCTAGTATAGCGCACCAATTTCACCCTTCCTCCACAAACTTTCCACACTGCATCTTCTACCATGCTACTTTGCTCTATTAGTTACCCTTCTCAATTTATTATCAAACTCTTTGTACTTCCTTCTGCCTAACTCTGTATTTACGTTCTTCCATTTCCTTCTCTCATTCCTCTTTCTAATTATTTCATCTGTGGTCCAATCCCCATTGTCCTCTTCCCATTAATGATTCCTTGAGTTTCTTTTGCAGTTTTTAATATATCTTTTTTGATATGCATTTACAGATATATATCCATTTTTCATCAATAGAACCGCTCCCTTCTTTCACTCATGACTTTCTCTGGAGCTTGCTGATACTTTTTTCTAGTTGTTCCTGTAAATGGTACCAAATTCCCTTCCCTAAACCATCTCTCCTATTTTATCCTTTTGAATTGGATGCTACACTTCATATTGTCATAATTGTGGTCAGAGTTCCCATCCTATCCCGTGAAACTGTGTAAATTGAACACTCTCTGCCTAAATCTGTGCCTAACCAGAGTATAATCTAACTGACATCTTTCTGAGTCACCCGGCATTTTCTATGCACACCTACGCCTTTTGTGGTGTTTAAACCAAGTGTTGGTGATGACTAACCCTTGTCTCCTGTAGTTCTCAATTGCTTTCTCCCCACAGTTCCCCCTTGGCCTAAACTGTAGTCCCCCACCTCATCACCATCTCTTCCTTCGCCAACCGTCGCATTCCAATCCCCCAACACTATCAAATATTTCCCTGCAGGAACACACGGGACTATGCCCTCTAACTGTTTGTATATTTTATCAACATCTTCCTCCTTATGATATGCTCGGTGTCATGTGTACCTGAATAATAACCAAGTTTGTCGGACCTGCTTTTATCAATACTAGCAATATTCTATTGCTCGCTTTCTCTATGCTTACCATGCTTTTTCCTACCATTTAGTTTAATACTATTGCCACCCCTTGTTGGTTCTTTCCCTCTCCTTCGTTTATACCTGTATTACTCTATAACCATCAAGAATATAATATGCAAATACGGTAAAGCCAGTGCAATAGGTATATGCAAATAGGTAATTCCAGTGCACATAATTAGATTAATGTGGATACAGATGGGGGAGAAGACATAATAGGTTAATGGTACAATTAAACAAAATTTTCACCCTGGATAGCTGCATGTCAGGAAGGATAGGTTACAGATTTCTGGAGGTTTGATGATAGTTCTAATTTTGAGGGGCATGGTGTATTGGTCATTATATAATCAGAGCTACAGCCTTAATGCCATCTTCGGTAATCATAAGAAATAAATTGATGATATAATTGTTAAATCTCATACAAATTTAAGTCTTATTGTTACTTGTTTTATTTACTTGTTTTTATCCCTTGGTTTTTCATAGGTGACAGGAGGTAGGGTTCTGAGGTACATTATTTCAGTGCAATTAAATAATTATTACATGGCCATTATAATTATTTGTACTCTTCCAGTTAAAGTATGTTTTAGTTGGAAATAACATGGTACAACAAAAAATTTCTTAGTCTCTCCTAATATACACAACTTGTCATCTGGCACTCCAATTCCCTTCTTTGATTTAGTATACTTCCTACCTAAACCTACAGGTTAAGGTAGGTTTTAGGATGGACACAACTATCAAATAAATATATTGTGACTCCTCACAAAACACAAAATCCAGCAACCTAGATCAGGTCCCTCCTCATCTCTGAGTACTTCCTTCCTCCCTTCATCCCGTTCAACATTCCTATCCTGTTCCTTCCCTTTCCTCTTTTGCCCAACATTCTCCCCTTAATTACAGTCTCCAACATCCCACTGCAGATCAATGCGCCCCTCTTCCATTTTTCCTTCTCCCTTAGAATTTCTCCCAACAAACCCCTCTCTTCGCCCACCATTCCAAGTACTTCCTCATTTGTTTTCTTCTCGGTCCATTTCACCTTCTCCATCCTTATCCACACCCTTAATTCAAAAGCCTCCTATCTGCATCCATCCTCCTGCTTCAGTGACAATGTTTCCACACACGTAATTACACTCCATATCAAAGTTTTAACAAGCCCTTTCTTATTATGCTCATATAGGGATCAAATTAACTTAATATACGATAACCTAAAGTAGGCAAAGTTAAATATTTTTCCTTACTCTTGAGGCTGAGTGAGGCTTGACATCCATGTTTATAATTGACTGACAGTTCTGAGAGCCTCCAGGGCCTCTCCTCATCCAAAATTTCCTTGTTATCGCAGTGTTAGGAGATCCTTAGAAAAACTTTCATTTTCGCTGGATTTTCATGCATTTTTAAGAGGGCGAGAATGTTTTCTTCTTCATCCTTCTTATTTATATTTGACAGATGACAAAATTTCCTTTATCCTTTCTTGAGGACTCTTCAAAAAAATTAACAATGCGCTTCAAGACATTTGGAAATGGTACTTTGTCGTCATAATGGGTTTCAATGTTTTATTTTGAGTTTCTTGTCCAAATTTTATTCATTTGCAAGATTGGAAAATGAAGAAAATGATGTATAAATAAACCTAATCTAAAAAATGTAGTCAAACCAACTCAAGTTTATGGAAAATCTTTGAGCAAAAGTGAAGTTTCTAAGGCTGTGTGCAACAAAGGCATGCAAATGGTAGCAATCCAGAGAAACCACAAGAGTGTATCTGAATTTATAGTGATCATAGGCTCAAACTCAAATAGTATTGCTCATATATTTCACCTGTATGAATGAACCAGAATCAGTACCTAAAAATGAAGGCAATTGCATATTAAATGATAAATCAGGGAAGAAGAAGGAGACCTAGTGACACCTGCTGCATGAAAACACCTCGGTATCAACAAAAGGAAGGACAATTCAGGTGTTATGGAGACACTGAACTTCGTTTTTCTGCTGATGGTGGGATGAAACTTAGTGAGATGGTGGGGAATATGGCCGGAATTTCACATCATATGAAGTTGATATGTCATCCTTTAGCACATACAAGTTATAATCTGTTTCACAAGAGCTCTTTGAATCTTTCGAATTAAAAAAAAAATAATACCATTATTTGTTGCTAGCTGAAAAGTTTGGACAACAGAAATGAAAGAATTTAATGAGAAGCATATTAAAAGAAAATTAAGGCGACTCTATTAATGGTAAAATTAGGTGGCTACTCCAACTGTCACTGAAACTAAGCATTATATTTTTGGGAAAAAAACACAACAGAAGCCAAAAACCTCGCAAGGTTACAATATTATGATTTAAAACCCATAAATTCTTTTCTTGAACAGCTCCCCACAATACGTAAATTGTTATCAACACATTAGGAATATAAATAGATCATTTAAAGAATATTGTATGAAATTAATCCGGGTATGTGCATATACACAAGGTTATTAATCGTGAAATGTATTTTGGGAAAGGCTCTTACTCTTCTGTAAATGATTCTAAATTTGGCCTTGCATTAAGAAAGATTTCCTTCCCAGTAATCCAATTAAACGAACAAAAACCGATACACACCAAGAGGCTAAAAGAGGTCATTGACAAAAAAATCGTAAAAAGTATGCAATAATCAGTTGAATAAATTTGAATTTATAATAAATGTTACGCGCTAAAAATTAATTACGTATTTGTTGATCTCGAATTAAGTGATTCCGGGAGTTCTGAACGAATAAATTCTAGTAAATATTCAAAGAGATTTTAAAATGAAATTCAGCGCGGACTACTATTCATTTGTTAACCTACATATATATTAAATAGCATTATATATATACATAATGCTGGCAACCATGTATGCAGTTTGGCAGGAGTGTAGAGCGCACTGTCGTAATCGTTTCGGCAAAACAGGATGCGGTGAGTTGATGGGAAGTATTTTAGTGTTGTTTTCGGTGTGGTTGCAGACATTTAAGGTGTGGATGGTGCTCAAGTTTTCTTTCAATAATTCTTGCGTGACTGTGATGCTAATCAAGTGGATCAGTTAAATGTTGCGGCTCAGTTTTGTCAAGTTAAGTCTTAAATCACTCGTGTAGGAAGGAGAATCCATCATGGCGGCCAACAACAGGAGTAGGACTGCTCAACACAAGAACATTACGTCAATATTTTCTAAACTTCACGGTGCATTTGCGGAAGCTATAGCCCCACCAAAGCTAGCAACAGATAAGAGGACATTAGACAAAACATGGAAATTGATGGACAAAGTGGTGAAGCTGTGTCAACACCAGAAAATGAACTTGAAGAACTCGCCCCCATTTATCCTGGATATACTTCCTGATACCTACCAACGTTTAAAACTAATTTATTCCAAGTACGAAGATAAAATGATTGTTTTACATAGTAATGAACATTTCAATGTATTCATTGTGAACCTGATGAGAAAGTGCAAACAAGCAATCAAATTGTTCAAGGAGGGAAAGGACAAGATGTTTGATGAAAATTCACACTATCGTCGGAATTTGACTAAACTAAGTTTAGTTTTTAGTCATATGCTAAGCGAACTAAAGGCAATTTTTCCTGTTGGGACATTTGCCGGCGATCAGTTCAGAATCACGAAGAGTGACGCCGCTGAGTTTTGGAAGAGCAACTTCGGAAACAGGTTAGTTTTGATTTGAAATATGTGAATGGAAGATCCTCTCAAACCCGTCAGATTTGTGTAAAAACTCTCGACAGAATCAAAAATTACATGCATGGAACACATAATTCTATATTTGTTTTCAAGTTTCTATTTTTCATTGTACGAATTATTTATTTAACTCTTTGATTTGTGTAATATATTAGGGATTTTATGCATTAGTAATCAAGTTATGTTGCTGTCATTGCTTAAAATTTTATTTCCTCACACCCAAATATAGCCGAGTGACCTCCGCCGTTCATTTGTCTCATTGCAAGTATATATGTTCTTAATAATGTAGCCTTGCTGATTTCCTACTTGTGACCTTATACTTAAGTTACCTTACTTGTACAAGAATGTAACTCTGTAGTGGTAGTTCTTAAAAGGAAATGGACAATGTACTGTTATATTAATAAGTCCATTGGCTAACGTAATGATTACTTGAGATTTGTTAATTGGTGGTATGTAACTATGTTCCAATATGCCTTCCTCTGATTTTTATTGACAAAGTTCAAGGCTAGCATACATTGACCTAAACCATTAACCCGCGTTAGCAAGCGCAGGGTTTAAAAAGGAAAATACCCTAATTTATTTATGAATAATTAGCATGTAGACATCAATTGTTTTAAAATGTTTTGTGTGTTCAGGTGGTTATTTATTACTAATTATCCTAAGCGTTGTTATCGGTTACCCGTGGCGAAACAGAATCAGTTGTCAGCTGGCAAACAGGTTCATTTGTGGATACAGCTTTGTCGATACCTGCAACTGAATAGCATATTGTCTTTTGCATAGCATCACCTGATAGCTCTGACACAATCATATCGGTTATTCAAGTTAAGTATTATAAATATATTCAAAATGTAATGGTGTGTTATGAGGATGTATTTATTCAAATTAAAATTATGAAGGGACTCGTATCCAATTTAATAACAATACGATTCAGCGCCATAATTTGGGTTGCACTTGGCCAAGATTCTACTGACCAGCATAAGTTATATACTTTAATGTTTCTGGAGATCTAAGGCATTCAGTCAGCCCTGAATGTATTGTGATGAAACTTCATTTATATATTTGTAATTCATATTTTTTGGCTATTTGCACTTTGTGATTACCATTGAGCGACGGGTTACTGGTATATAGACTCAATTGTTTGGAGACTGTTCGTAATACCGAACTGTAAGGGTAGGAAACCTACCCTAAATTAAGTTAAATTGCTGTTTTATGACTTGCAAGATCAGTGAAAATATTAACATGTATAATGTCTTGAATGCGTTATACTTGCTTCTCGAGGCTCTTTGAACACTTTAAACGTCAACAGAGTTTATTCCAAAATAACTGCAGGATAGTTAGGCCTAATTGAAAACTGTCAACTCTTGGATTTTAACCCAATCAAGGTGGTGCATAATAATACTATCTCGATTGGTCCCATTGGTTAAAGCTTGAGTGCTGAGCAGGTATTTGTTTGGAGAGAGACGGGAGGATGTTTATAGGCACCCTTACATGAGGTGAACCTCTCCTTTAAAAATGATATTCATGAGTGAAAGAATTCAATCCATTTGTCAAGGAGTGGGCTGTGGGGGAAGTATTTCTGTGGTATGATAATGCATTATTCAAAATTGAGGCAAAATTGCAAATACACTTCCCTGACTTGCACTGATGTGTACAGGGTGCTGCAACATAACTTTCCTTTTTCCGAAGCGGAACCCCTTTAACAAAGGAAGTCATGATGCTGCTCCCTGTGCATTCCTTTTGTGCTCAGTTTTATTATCATACCACTCTTTTCTGATGCAAATAAGTGAGGATTCATTAAAATAATATACAGTGCACCATGTACTAAAGGAAAAATGGTAGAATAGCCAGTGCTTTAATTTGGATTGATTGAAGTTGGAAGAGAAGAGCATAGGCATTGCCCTGGCACTCCTGCGGTCTTTGTGAATTCACCCCAAGCATTTCGCATGAGGTATTTATTGTGAGATCTGGCCGTTACTTCCATTGCCGTTTGATTAAGTGTTCAGGATCTCCTTCATGATTCTTCGAGGATTTCCCATTTGTCTGTACTAAAGCTAAATGTTATTTTATATCTGAATTATTGTATATCGTTTTGAAGTAGAATCATCATCGAGTATTCATTACTGCCATCAAATTAAAGCCGACAAAGCTTTGTGTGGTATATTACCATTTGATTGTGAACAATTGTCCGAACAAACCTTGTAATCTCTCACCCCGATCTTCACAAGTTTTAAGAGGGAAGTGTTTGTGCAGATTGATTACATTGCTCTAGGTAGTCCTACATCTAATGGAAATAAATTCAAAAGTAGTCACAAATCTTTTGTTTCTCCAAACAGGCTGAAATAATGAGGAAACTATTGAAGGAAAACTGTTTAGTTACTCAGTTTTATTCACATTTTCAAAGTAGGTAAGTTACAAGCGTTAACCATCCTTCTGATCTGCTAAAGTTGGTAGTGATTTTGCATAAATGAACATGCAGTAAGTATTACACTCCATGATTCGGTTCTTCTTCTATCGTTGTTTGTTAAACAGTTCAAAAGACTTGAGCCAAGTGTCATGTTGTGATACTTTTGCAAACAATTATAGTTTCTGCCCTGTACTATTGGTGATATTTGGTCAGTTAAGATGAGGGAAAATTATTTTTAATTTATGATGCATTAAAAGTATTGTATTGATCACGCTAAGTGAACTGAGTGGTTGAGGCGGAATGAGTTGATAGAATATGCTTTAAAGCATTCAGTAATGTTTTCAATGACATTGTACGTTTAATTTAGAACTGGAATTCAAAATTACAACATTAGTAGTATAACATCAAAGAATGCATCATCATAGTGAAAGATTTGCTGTTGCTCGAAAAATCATGAGTGGTTGAAGTTAATTGATTGGTACCAAATGAGAGTTGTCCAAATACCTTGTGATTTGATTAGTTAAGCCTTTTATGTCAATGTTGATGATGTATGAGCTTTAGCAATCTTGTTTTGTTGACAAAATGTAAAAATTGACAAGATCCAATTTGGAAAAATTGTGCAATTAGATCTATTTTTGTAAAAAGAAGTGCCCCGAGGGAAGATGAGTTACTTGCAGATTCAGGGGTTGCGGATATGTTTCATGATGTAAATAGTCATTAGAGTCATAAAAGTGAAGATTGTGGTGGTAAATTTACCCAAATTATATATTGCCATGCCTCTGTTGCAAAAGACAATCGCGTGGAGAAAGTTTCTTCGGAATTCTTGTCATTCTCCAAACGAGCACAAGGGGTTGAATAATTTTTTGGATGTCCTCTTTGTGGAATGGAGAGGGATTTGAAGGCACGTTCCTGGCTTTTACTTTCTGTGACAACATACTGCATGGCACGCAACTGGCCTGCTCTGAAATCTTATTCTGCCTCACAAGGAGAGCATGAATGTTCTAATTTAATTTGAGGAGCTTTTTGGTGAGACTTTGATGATTCATCAGTGTTATGTTCCTGTATTTTTCAAGGTTATTAAGTTCCTTGTGTTTTTCCAAAGTAACTTCATGCTTGCACATTAATGTGCATAATTTTCTAGATACATATTTCAGTGTTATTTAAATTTTTGTTTATATCGCAACTGCTGTACTTAATAGACTGTGATGATGCAGTAGTCGTGTTTATGTTGTAATATTCAAGGCTAATGTGAATTGCTGGTGAATTATTGTAAATGTCCTTTAGTGTTATTTAATACACAGAAAAATAGTAAAACTAATAGATCCATTAGTTTATTATAATATTCATATGTGTATACATAGTGTGTTGACAGCAGTTGAGTGGAGTAATTTAATTTATACCCAATGTTTGTATGGGAATATTTGTAAGTTTTAGGCATAATAACTCTCTCGGTATATTTCTCTGATTACGCGGTGGTAATTGGCTTGAATCATGCCTAATTGCTCGCCTAGGTCAATTGTTAAGGTGGTTTCACGTGTGTGCTGTTCATTGATCAGGAGTGCACATCCCTTGGTGGTTGCCATTATGCTTTTTAACTTAATATCCAGGATTCTCCTATGGTTCCCTACTTTTGGAACAGGCAAGTTCCGCAGTCAACTTTTCAGTAGCCGGTAGCCCCAACCATGTCTCATTAGAGTTCTTCTTTATTCGGAAACACTTTTATTATTTCCAGCAGTGATCTAATTAGTCAAGCTGGGCTTATGGTAGACCCAGGGGCTAATCACTGATATGCCTCAAAGCCCCCCATGGCACTAAATACCATGGCACACCACACATCACAATAAATAATTGTGCAACTCTGCATGCTCAGTCTTCTTCCTGGTATGCATCTGCAAGCCACCAAAAGTGTGGGAGGGGGTGTTAGGGTGCCAGCTATGCACACTAGAAAAATAAACGTACACCCTTAAATGCCCATCCACATCTTGCGTTGGCAGTTGGGATTGACCAAACCATTCTTCATTTATTTTTAAATAAAATACATATGGGAGTACCACCCTGTGAGAATGTCTTAATACTTAGGATGCGTGTCTGCTGATGGACAACAAGGGATTTACTTTCCTGGTAAATCACTGAACCAATCTTAATATCCCTTCCTCTTTCCTTTGACGGTGCTGCAAAAAACCCTTTGTAGCTCAAGGAAATATTGTTTAATGTTATTATTATTAGGTAATCTACCGGTTAAGGTAGGTTTTTGGATGGACATAATTACTCATTAAATAATTTGTGACCCCTAGCAAACCACAACATCATCCTCTATATCAGGTCCCTCTTCATCTCTGAATACCTTCTTCCTCCCTTCATCCCGTCCAACATCCCTATCCTGTTCCTTCCCTATCCTTGTTTGCCCAACATTCTCCCCCCTATCACAGTCTTCAACATCCCACTGCCGGTCAAAACCCCCTTCATCCACTTTGCCTGCCTACATAGGATTGCTCCCAACAAACCCCTCTCTTCGCCCACTGTACCAAGTACTTCCTCATTTGTTTTCTTCTCGGTCCATTTCACCTTCTCCATTCTTCTCCACACCCACATTTCAAAAGCCTCCAGTCTACGCCTATTCTCCTTCTTCAATTACCACGTTTCCACGCCGTACATAGCTACGCTCCATATCAAAGTTTTTAAGAGTCTTTTCTTAACATCCTTACTCAAAGTCCCCGTCATCAACTCCCTCCTCCTTGTGAAAGCCTCTTTGCCTAGCACAATTCTTCTCCTTACGTTCTTACTACTTTGACCATGTTGGTCCAAAACATTACCGAGATACGTAAACTGTTCTACCTGCTCTAGTTTTTGCCATCCTATTTTAATGTTTAGCCTAGTCTTTTTCTTACTAGAAAATCGCATAACCTTTGTTTTATTAATATTGATTTTCATCCCATACCTGTCGCACTGAATTTCCAATTCACTCAGCAATGCTTGCAGCCCCTTGGCTGACTGACAAACTAAAGCTTGGTCATCAGCAAACCTAACTGATTTTACGAATCCCCCACCCACTTTCATTCCTACCTCCAGTTCTTCCCATGCCTGTTCAATCATTTTCTCTGCATACAGGTTGAACAGCCACGGTGATAATGGGCAACCCTGCCTTACACCTCTTCCTAACACTGCCCATCCTGACTCCCCGTTCCCCACTCGCACCTGAGCAGTCTGAGACATGTACAGGTTGCGGATTGGCCTCCTTTCCCTCCAATCTATTCCTATTTTCTCATATATACTCATTAGTTTTTCCCAATTCCCTCTATCAAACGCTCTTTCAAAATCTACGAAACAGGCAAATACCTCCTGGTTGTATTCTATATTCCTGTCGAATCATATTCTCATTACTGCAATGGCATCACGCGTACCTCTCCCCTTCCTAAACCCAAACTGATCACCACCTAAGTAATCATTTTCCTTACTCTCTATCCTTTTGTTTATGATCCTGAGAACAACTTTAGCTGTGTGGGATATCAAACTTATTTTACTGTAAAATACATAGAGTTGATTGGTTCCATTTGTTACCATTTCACTTGTGAAATTGTGTTCATGAAATGACATGTGCATGACAACGCCACACCATGCAAGGGAGGGACGAGTTCTTGAACCTGTCAGTGTATGCGTCTTATCTCTCTTTATTTTATTCCAATTGTTCAATCGACCTGTGTTATGAGTGCCTCCTTTCTTCAGTCCACCATGTCTCTTCTGAATAACTTAATCTGCCTCTTAGATGCCATTACATTGTCCACTGTCTCGATACACATTTTACTTACTCATCAAAATTCAGCTGCCTTCCTGCACACAGGTATTATCCTCCCTCCTTCTCTCCTTTTTCTCTTTTCTTCCAATTGCTCCTTCAGCAACTCTCCATCTCTTCCCGTCTCCCGGAACAGTGAAGAATAACTGTAGCCACAATTACACTTCATCTGTTATCTTATCTGTCCATTTCACCTTTTCCTTCCTCTTCCACATCCCCACCTCAGGAGATAAATCTCATTATGTAGCATTAGATAAGTGAATAAAGAAGAGAAATGACTTTCATATTAAAAGAGTTATTTTCCACAGACTTACATATTTTACAGGCATACTAGATTAACACTCTTTTGATATGGACATCAAACATTTCCTTGAAATGAAGCCTGAAAGTGTTAAGTATATAAGATAAATGAAATCTATTTTATAAAATTGTTTTAGTTCTTTCATTGATAATTAAAATTAAGGGTTTAGCTTGGACACTTATCAATCATTAGCCAGTGGAAGAAATATATGAGAGACATCCAGGGGCAGACACATTAGCTTTCCCAAGGAGAGAGTGATCGGTGATCACATACCTCTTCTCTGCAGTCGAGAGGAATTTCTTTTGTAAATGATCCCAAATTGTTTCGTATGGTTTCCTTCCACTGCAATGTAATTGATTAATGATAGAAATCGTTTGTATGGGGAGATGAATTTGGAATCAACAGTTGGACAACCAACTTGGCCAGCCTGGGCGTAGAAAGTATGAAAGTGGAGAATTACTTAAGTGAGGGAGAGCCCACATTCACGAGCACGATCCCATTGTAACTATTCGAGGCAACTTGTCTGCCATTCATGTTTAGCATTATGAATTGCTTTTGATTCTGACTCGGTCAGTGAGATTTTCTTAATGCGAGAGACAGAATATGGAGGGAGCTGGTGATGCAGTGGGCAGAGACTGCTGGAGCAGAGGTTCGACAGCACATCCACCCTCACCCAAGCCATGTGTGGTGCATTTTGATGCGATTAATCTTTTCCTCTTATCGAGATCAGTGCTATTTGCCGATAGGGCCTATTCGTTTCCTGTGAGAGAAAGAGTCTTCTTTGTATCCTCCCTCCCTGCTCCCTCCTTCCATCCCTGCTCTTGAGACTGCAGAGTTACGTTGTTATGAAATGTTTCTTAGTGTTGGGTAGTATGTGAATCATTGGATGTAGTGCATAACCAGTAAAATAGTTTGGATAGGTGTTACTGTGTGACACATGAGACATTTTATATTTACGGGATGACATGATTATTTAATTCTTATTGATCCCGTTTTATATTTCATTCTGCTAGCATCCTAATTTAAAAAGCTTAAAAGACTCGAAAAGTGATGAGTCAGGCGTGATGTTGTGGAATCGAGACATAATAAAAACTTGGTTGCAATTTTCCACAATTAATTGTGGAAAATTGCAACGAAGTTTTTATTATTACTCAAAAGCCTCGTTGCCCTCTCCTCTGCTTTGAACTTTGCTCTGGTAACATTCCACAACCGCTAACAATATATGCTGGCACTGACCTCTGGGAAATATTATAGTGAACCGGAATGAAATATTTCTGAAGTTGAGGATATTCCAGAGTTGCATAGTATTTCTCTTGAGTGTAGTGCCACCAACGAAATCGAACTTCTCGTGGTCATGTTCTTGTTGTACAATAATCGCGCAGTCTTAAAAATGCGCATGGAATTGGAAGACTCGACCCAGCATTGAAATTGGGCGGTTGCGAGTGTACCCCCAATCGGTATGTTCACGCAATGTTCCGCCCTGCATGCTAACGGAGACCGCGGACACGTAGTCGACGCTGTGTGGCAATGAGGACATGTTTTGTTGGCATTTCAGCTGCCACTGAATGGCTAGCGAATGAAATATTCTGTTTTGTTTGGTCCTGACAATTTCAATGTTGGGATAGTTCAAGTCCTTGTTGTTGTTGTGCTCCGTACTGTTGTGGCTACAAATTTGGTGAGGCACATAAAAGATTCCTCGTATGCAATTCCGTGAGCATGCAATGCTTCCGGGACCTTCTTGTTATGGTCTTCTATCTGCCAGTGTCATATTGTGGGGCAAAATTTATTCTCTCTCTTTGCGTGTTCACTTCGTATGATTTGCACTCATCTGATAGTTTGAGTTCTGCACCTTCCGCTGTCGCCCAACCCCCTTTTCCAACAATAATTTGACGCTTGATCGGTATGATTATTCGGGAGACGATGTCGTTACTCCCTGTTCAGATTCCGTCTCTCGCAGGGTCCCGGCTGCTTCCCCCGTTTTCAAGGTCACCGTAACAAGTCTATAGCCGCTTCAAGCCTGGATGGGCATTAGGGCGTTTACGTATGATTTTAGGTGGGTGAATTTAAATGCAAGTGAGGCGGCTAATGATAAGGCAAACCGATTTGCGCCTTGACTGGACACCTGGCGCAGTAGTGCTGCCTTCTATGTAGGTAGCTAAGAATAAGGAATTAACAGAGTATGTCCGAATGTAAATATTTTGATGTTTGAGATAGCTTGTGCTAGTGTAAAAGTGCATTTTATCATATCTGAATCTCAGCCTCGTATAGTGGCACATCCGCATAATGGTTGTTGCGTAATTCTGAGTACACTTTGCAATTTCTTCAGTGGTTTTTATTCAAGTTTTCAATTTATTGCTTTTAATTTGGTAATATGAGCGATTTTCGGGACAAATTTCCTATTTAATTTCTCTTCTTGGATTATATTTACTCCACTAAGGTTATCCGTTTTTTAAATTTACTTTAATTTATTGTATGTGATATTATTTCATATCAATAATTTAAGATGTTTTATCTTATTATGTAGTATATTACTTCGGAGTAGTTTTTTGGTCATTAATCTTAGTCGGTAATTGATATGCTTCGTGTCGTGCGTAGTCCATTTATATTTATGCGTGCCTCTATAGCAAAAATTGTCTCATTTTTTTAAGTTTACCCTGGTATCAATTAATTGTTTGTCCTGCAATTAGCCTTTGTCGGTATTATTTAATATTTTCACTTTTTACTTTTTGAGCTTTTTTCTGTATTGAAACGGCAACCGCCCTTGTCAAGTTTTGGCGAACGAACTATGATTGCCCAGTGGCATTAATGCAGACCGCTATATTTGTACCCAGGACATTACTAATCATTTACACTCCGCAAACACAACATTAAGCTAGAAGGTTATTTTTCGTAAGATGCTCTAAATTAAGATTTAACAAGCACCCACACCAGGCATGGGTACAAACGCGGTGGTGTCCCGGGGAAATATGCGCGAACAGGAGTAAACAGGGTTGCATCTTACTTGAAAAGACTACCATTGATATTGTAATCTGAATATTCGTTTATTCTGCGATTATTCTTCCGTTGCTCGTCTCGCTTCTAGCGCTTGGAATCATGGGGTCGCAATGTGACGTATTTAGG
The DNA here is from genome assembly GCF_022747635.1 of Hetaerina americana. Classification (NCBI taxonomy): domain Eukaryota; kingdom Metazoa; phylum Arthropoda; class Insecta; order Odonata; family Calopterygidae; genus Hetaerina; species Hetaerina americana. The sequence continues at coordinate 90,859,201 of NW_027287205.1, read as the reverse complement.
ATACACTTTTTCTATCCAAATCCAGAGGCGTTCCCAGACGTCCGGTTTACAGAACTTCATTTGGGTTCGACCCTTTCCTATGACAGCTGCTGTGTAGGTGGGTCATTCATTTTGCCGTAGTAAAATATTTACTTACCTATTGAAAGCCACAGGGATATTCGTTTGAAAAAACGTATAATTCTTCTTTCCTTGGTTTTGCATCACGAAATATTTCGAAAGCAGTTTCTGCGTAAGCAGGATTCCAGAAAGCAGCATTCCTGAGCGCCATCGAAACTGTGTATAGTCGTTGTGGAGTTATTTCGCACCTCAATATCGAAGATTCAACGCGTTTTTAGTTTCCTAAAATAAAAGAAGGAGAGTACTTTTCCGCAGAATATACGAGGGTCATCCGGAAAGTAGTACCCGTTCGTGAAATAAAGACACAAAAGTAAATATTAACAAACATAAAAAATTTTATTTGAAAGAGGATACTTTAAACTACTTCTCAACATAATCTCCAAGCAAATTAAGGCATTTGTCATAACGTGTGACAAGTTTCTGTATTCCTGCTGCATAGTCCTTCGCCGCCAGCTCATTGAGATACGCGAGGGACCCATCTTGCACAAATTTTTGCATAATGCAGATGGTGTTTAACAATTTCATGAACAATTGTTCGAGAAACATTGGGAAAATGCTCACAGATGTCATCAATTGTGACGCGCCGATCGTTCCTCACGAATTCGTCAACTGAGCTCACCAGTTGGTCTGTAATGACAGACGGTCTCCCCGAACGCTCATCGTCGTGTGTGTTCCCCCTCCCCATGTTGAAGTTGCGACACCACCGCCGAACAGACGACTCGTCCATTACATTGTCTCCATACACCTCCTTTAATTGGCGATGAATATCACATGGGCGAACGTTTCTTGCATTGAGGAATTTAATCACTGCCCTCACTTCACAACTGGCGGCGTTCTCAATTTTTTTAAACATTGTAAACAATCACAGAAACAACACAGGCAATGCTAGCGTCACGCAACTTGGCTCAGAGAAGGCAGACAAGCCACTGAAGCTATCTGACCTCGTCCAGCGGCTACTCGCGTCGTCAGCACTTCATGCGGCACGAACGGGTACTACTTTCCGGATGACCCTCGTAGAAATTATGTGGCAAAGTTCTTCCCCACGAATATGAACCCCCTAAGGTGTATTCATTTTGTTAGGTTTTGTTCTCCCACGAAGACGTCGACCGCGTAATATTCTCATACGTAGTGGTCACTCTGCCGTGAAACCTTGAATCCGCCGTTGATCTTAAATACAGGGAATTTTCTAGTTCTAACCAGTAATTTGATCGAACTTGGCCCGCCATTATTTCATCTAATTTGGAGGATGCCCGGAAATTGGCTTTATTTCACTTGCCAGCGCGCGTCTCACACCGAAGGCCATGCAACGTGCTCTTTCGAATGTCATTTTTTCCTTTGTCGAGTTTTCATCGTAACAAAAATTAGAATCACAAAGTGATGACCAATTGTGGCATATCGGTGGCCCCAGGAGGCAGCAATCTTCTGACGTATTTTGTGTCGTATACGTACTCCATCGGTCTCGCATGACGAGTGTGGCAAAATTCGGATGTCAGTCAGATGATGAATTCTGATGTTGAAAAAGTTCAAAGGAAATCATTGCCATGGCGCTGGTAATGTTTCCTGCGAGTCAGTGGAAAGGCCCGCATCCGCCGAAGTGAGTTGTGGCGGTTAGAAACATGATTGGAATGACGATTGCTTAATTGGGCCAAAAATGGCAAAACTGCATTTCCACAGCATTAATAGGAGTTATCGCGATGAGCAGTGTAATGATTAAGAACGATTCGGCCGGCGACTTCGGAATAAGTACCTCGGAAACTGCGATCTTTCGCCCTTCGGATGGGCCTTTCCTCTGGTGGAGTAGCCATGCCCTTCTCCTCGCGTTTTTCCCGAAGTCGGGCTTATGGCGGTCCATCCTCGCGTGCCGTGCCAATGGAGTCATTTGTTCGCTCTTCTTCTCCAGTCCGACGTGTCGCGTGGATCGACCGGTCATCCATTCCGATCCACTTCCCGAGGCTCTGACCTCGGAGGGTCGCGTGGTCATTGCAGCTCTTCTCAATGGCTTCATTCTGCCCTCCGCTCGCGCATCGAAGAGCGCGGGTCGCCATGGAACAATTCCCGCCGTTGTCGACGCCGTCTCTCGACGAGAGTGATTCTCCCCGGCGGTTTGTTCCCTGGATGCAAATTCGCTTATACCTATGCTCATTTGTTCGTTTGTTTGTTTTATTTCGAGTGCGTACGTCATCGGCGGGCGCGTGGCCATTCTCGCCGCTCTTCCACACACCCCCCCTCCTCTCGCCAGGGCCACCCCCCTCGCCAATTCCACTTCTTCCGCCGTTAGTTTATCTCGGCGCCTTCGCACGGGGCCTCTCGAGCACTTGTGAGTACCGAGCAATCTTTTATGTTCGCCCCTGGTCATACGAACAGAATGGATTATTGCGTGGTGGTCGGCGAGTGAAAATGAGGAATCTTGAGTTAAATATATGCTTTTTTTATTTGCATGTACTCTTTGTCGAAAGTATTTTTTCCTCAAACTTAACGGTTGTGGTCTTTCCTATCTGGTCAGTATAAGCACAGGAATCTTTCAGTCCATTTTTTTGTACCCTTTGACATTGACGTTGCATTGATATTGAGGTTGCAATGAATGATCTGTCTCGGAGACCAATGCAAGCAAGTCGATTACTGCAGGTACTCCTCTCACTGCCGTGCTGCGAGGAAATTGTTGCAGGATTCCGGAATGTTTTCTCATGGGGTAAGGTTTCCTACTTCCGTATTCCTCGCGAAGTGCCCGCGCGGGATGGAAAAGAAATTGTTTCAAGTAATGGTTGAAGGGACTTGATGGTTAATGGAAGCTCCGTTGACTAATTTGTATTTCTACGTTGCTTTGGGCAAGTATGTACACTTGGTCCACGTCGGCCTTAATGGTCGGCCTTGTTTATTGTGCGCGTGCCCTCCTCTTCATCGGACTATCCCTCACCGGCGGTTTGTTGTTATCCGCCTGCCTGGTGGTCATTCCACCGACATCCATTCGAGGGGACGGTGGGTCGCACTCCATCCCCTCCTTATTCCCCCCCCCTTGGAGAACTCCTCGCCCCGCCGAGTTCTCCGCACGCCCCCCATTCGTGTGCTTCTGCTTGCATCCTCGGGGTGGTTCACTCCCTTGCCGCAGCGTGGGGAGAAGGGCACCGATGCACACTCTGCTGTCTTAGACAAACATTCATTTCTTCTTTTAATTCGTGCGTATTTGTGGCGTCCTAGGGGGGGGAGGGGAGGGTGCAGAGGCAGGGGCGCAGGCCCCTCTTCATCCGAGGAAGGGGAAACTGAAGCGAAAGATGGACGAGGGGAAACGTTCTCCCGAGGGTTCCGGTGCAAATACTAGGCAATTGACGAAATATTATTTTTAACTAGCGTGCCATTCTTTCAAATTCCCTCACTTCCTGGCATAATTGGTTCATTCAAGGTCTTCTTCTCGATACGAGGGAGGTGCTGGATGGTCCCCGAACGCTATATCATCTGTGTCTCACGAGAATGCCCTCATGTTTGCCTGAGGTGTATTGTTTCCTCCTTCGTGTCTCGACAATTTTTGCTTGCCTTCATGCGGCCTTCCCCTGCGCCGCTTCTCGGGCACTCCACCGTTCAGTGCCCCCTCCTTCCACTCACTTCCTCTGCGGCTTCGACCCCCTTCCTTCGCCCGCCGCACGTTATATGCCTCGACCCTACTTATTCTCTCTCCCGCCTCCTCCGCCACCATTCGAAAGTCATCCGTCTGCGCTCGTACTCTTATTGCATCCAAGTCTCTCATCCATACAAATCCACCAAAGGCCGCTCACATCCATAAAACAATGCGCTCCATGTTCCAGTTTTTGCGAATCTTTCCTGCACGACTTCACTCTGCCTTTGCCTTTAAATGCTCCTTTCCCCGAAATCATTCCGCTCGTCAGGTGACCTTCATTGCAATTTCCACTTTCCTCTAAAATACTGCCCGAACAACGCCGTGTCTGCACTTGCGTATTCGGTTCCTTCCCTGGTGTATTCTGCTCTGGTGTATTCTGCTCTGGTGCATTCGGTTGACCTGATGCTGCTGCGCATCATCGTAACCATGGTTATGTGAAGTATTAAATCTTCACGTGGAAGTGCCAAGTTTCCATTTCTACTCTCGTCATGAAGGAATCCCACAAAGTTAAGCCGAAAACTGTTATATTTATTCGCTTCCACCGTTCAACTTATATTTCCTGCTTTCGAGAATCTCTTTACTTTCTTGTTCTTGTGCTTCATCCCATACCTCTCGCATTGTTCTTGTATAGCTCTCAACAGTCACTGCGATCGCTTGGTTGTCTTTTTTATCTGGCGATTGTTTTTCATGGAGCATAATGAGCGAGGGATGCGCCCGGGATCGCAATATTCGTGTCTCCGGCGCGGCCTCCTCACTCTCCGCCAAACCCTTCTTCTCTCGCGCCGCACCGTCGCGTCTGCGCTGGGGCGGACTTTCGTTACGGGCACTAAGATATTTTTGTGAATGTCTTTCGAAACGCCTAATATATTTGTTTCATTTGGGTTGAAATTAAATCATTTAAAATGCTCATATAATCGGAAAAGAGTTACCACATTGCATCGTAAGGTGTGTGCATTTCGACATGCATCGTATTTTTTCGGTCGTTCCGGATGAAAACGGGGTCATTCCATGGCTGGATTCTCATGTATTGTGTTAGTATTAGTTGAAACACTCGATTAAAATTTTCCGTGATTTGCTTCTAATATTTCTGCCATTGCCGTGTTTCGTGCATTTTGTCTCGTTAACTTCCAAAAGTAGTGCTTATCTTTGTTTTCTCGAGATGTTTCAGACCCAAATATGCGTTGCAATGTACATGTTTGGAATGAAAGTTTGATAAACTATTTTGTGGAAAATTGGTTGGAAGCCGTGAAATTACTGAAGATATTTTGAAGGACATGGTAAATGTAAAGTTAAATGTTAAGCATGACCCTGGATAGAATGTTTTGATACCACCTGATAAACTTCCAAATTGTAACAATTCAATGTAAATAAAAAAGCGTTTTACAAATCCAGCTCCTCTACGCCTCACGCGATCCATTTCAAAAATCAATCTAATTTCGTGAGGATCCCATATATCGTATGTACCGGCAGCATATTCTAAATTAGAGGCCTAAACAGGGAAAGATAACATTTCTCTTTGACCTCCTCGTCAACTTAACCCAGTATTCTTCTCATAAATCCTAATTTCTTGTTAGATTGTTCACCGTACTAAAATTCACCCTGGGTCTCCCGGGAGCTTGAATGTCACTTTGTGCGCTGCGCCAAGCCTCCCCTTGAGCCAACTCGAAAGAGACGCGCGCGCGGCTTAACGTGTCTCTGATGCGGCTGGCTGGCGACGGGGATTCGTCGCGAAGGCCAAGGATTCCCTCTGGAATTGGTCGTTAAAACATTACAATTATTCCACTCTATAAGTTCTGCCTTCATTTTTAACTCTCATCGCAATCAGTCCCCACTGCCATTGCTGAAGGTAGAGTGATTGGGTTCCTGCGACCCATTTCGAAATATTTTAACGATTGATTAGGAAGTGTGTCATTTAATTTATTAAATTTGACTGCTTCATTTTGTAAATATACATTTATCAAAACTGAATTGCTGACCAATCTTGCAGATTCTCTCGTCAGTAGTTTGTGCTTTTCATATTCTACCCACGCTACAGTGTTTTTTGTCTTGATCCCTCCTCCCGTCCTTTTTCTTGACTAATCGACTTTTAAAACGTCAAAGGGGACATAACGTATCTTGTTACCATTGCATTTCACGTCTAAGACTTACACATTTGGATTATTTTGCGTCGAAAATTTCTCTTCGGCGGTACTCAAGTCTCGGAATTTATTTTTTTAACTGACATGAGCAAAATCGAATTACTGATCACGTAAAATGAAAGCGCCCTAGAGTCTCTCTGTTTTTGTTTTCGTTTTATCTTTACAATATGCTTAAACTTCGCCATTGCGTATCCATTTCTCCAGCAATCAATACTAACTGCATTGAATCGATCTCTAACGTTCCTGGGCGTGTGCCAGGGAACTTGATCAGTGTCCGTACATGTAGAAACAACAGGCATACTATCCTCGACTTCCTCATACGTCATTTTCCAACTCCTTTGCGTGGTGACTGCATCCAGTTAACTGTTAGCAAATGATACGCGAAGGTTAGCAGCATACTCTGGTCGCAGTAGTTCCCGGGAATATCTCCGATCAATCGTCGACATTTTCATTTTGCGCTCCGGCTACTGCTGTCCATAGCTATGAGCTGTGTCTCTCGCTTTTCATCCGGCAGTTGCTGCGACGAGAGGCGGTCGTGGGAATGAAAAGAGCCCTCCTTCCCCCCTCCCTCTCTCTCTCCCAACTCATCTTCGGGTCCCTCCGGAAGCAGTTCAATCCTTCAACCGCTTTCCGCTATTCGTGGCTTCTTCTCTGGTATTTCCTAACTATATCACTGTAGCCGCATCACTATGATTACACAGAAACTTATTTTCCGAACGAATTCGAGACAATCTAATGCATTAACGCTAAAATTAAAAGTAATTAATGTAACTCAATATAATAAAAAGGATTAATAGTGTTATAGTTTAGGCCTTGGTTTATTATATGTAAAATCAATTAGTAAGTCTCGGACTGTTCACGTGCAAGTGACTAGGAGAGTCCGGATGGGCAGTGTTAGGAAGAGGTGTAACACAAGGTTGTCCAATATTACCGTTGCTGTTCAACGTATATGTGGAGTAACTGATTAAAGAGGAATGGGAAGAACTGGAGGTAGGAATGAAGGTAAGCAGGGAATTTGTAAAATCAGTTATGTTTGCTGATGACCAAGCTTTAGTTTGTCATCAGTCAAGGGGCTGCAAGCATTGCTGAGTGAATTGGAAATTCAGTGCGACAGGTTTGGGACGAGAATCAATATTAATAAAACAAAGGTTATGCGATTTTTTAGAAAGAAAAAGGCTAAGCTAAACATTGAAATAGGAAGGCAAAAACTAGAGCAGGTAGAACAGTTTACGTATCTCGGTAGTGTTTTGGACCAACACGGACAAAGTAGTAGGGACGGAAGGAGAAGAATTGCGCTAGGCAAAGAGGCTTTCACAAGGAGGAGGGAATTCATGACAGGGACGCTGAGTAAGGATGTTAAGAAAAGACTCGTAAAAACTTTGATATGGAGCGTGGCTATGTACAGCGCGGAAACGTGGTCATTGAAGCAGGAGGATAGACGTAGACTGGAGTATTTTGAAGCGTCGTTCTTGAGAAGGATGGAGAAGATGAAATGGGCGGAAGGAAGGAAAACAAACGAGGAAGTGCTCGGTATGGTGGGCGAAGAGAGGGGTTCGTTGGGAGAAATCACGAAGAGGCGAATGATGGATTCAGGGAGTTTTTGTAGGAGAGGCAAATAATTGTCGTTTTACTGTTGAAAATGTTGTTGTGCCTATCGAAAACATACCTTAAATAGTAGAATACCAATAATGAAAGAATTACAGAATGGCTGCGTTTATTGTTCAATTCTCATGTACCCCTTTGGGAAAATATATCCCATTGGTTGCAATACACCTTCGGCCCCTGGCGGACTCGTTCCCGCGCCCCAGTCGTAGGAGTCGAAAAGGAGATCAGTTAATAGTTGCACCATTCTGTGTGCGCCCTCAAGGAATGGGTAATGAGCGTGTTCAGCGAAATTACAATTTCGCTCAGCTCATTTTACGGAACAATGGTTACGGGACTTTTTATTTCGGAACTTCTTGCGCGGCCATTTTCAGAGAGGCATTCCAATGCGAGGAGTTCGAGCCCCGATGCTCAGTATAGTAATGGGCGGCTGATTTAAGTTTTTCATGCCCTGCAAATTTTATTTTTTACGATGAATTTTCCTTTCAAACTAAGAGACAGTAATCTGGGATGTTAACATATACCGCGTGTCTTTCTCCTCGGAGGCACGACTTAGTTGAAAGGGTTCGCTTGTAATGCGATAGTGAAACCAATTAAGGACGCAATGAAAGTGAGAGGTAGCAAAAGAGGATATTGAAAAGTGTCGTGCCAAATAGGTCAAGTCTGTTGATATATACCTTGTTTGTTCTATTCTTATTGCATAGATGGAGATTTCCTTTTGATTTACGTGTATTTCGTTTGCTGTGTAAAATATCAAAGGGTTGTATGGCAGCCGTGGGACTAGGACTTGAATTCTCTCAGAGGATGGAGAAATGCACCAAGGGTGGAAACCCTCAATGCTCAACCATCTCGTATTATTCTAAACGGTCCATTGCCGTGCAAGTGCATTGGCGAGAGTGAACGATCGCGCCCACGGCTTCGGGCAGGGTATTTGGGGGGCCAAGGCCAAACCGACTCCCTCCCATTGTCTCTCCGGCGTATCATTTTGGCACAAACGCCCGTCGCAAGGCGTGGAAATTAAAATAAAACTGGTTTTCCACTCCCCTTCGCTCGTAGCCTCCTCTCTCTCTCTCTCATTCCCGCCGCTCTACTCTACCACCTCCGGACGTAACCTCTCCTTTCCTCCCCGCCCCCCAACCGTTCGTCCCCCCCTCCGCCCCATATCGTTTCCGCAGCGCTCGGGTCCTCCTTACCGTCGATCCCCACTCACCCCGCGGCGGAGGTCGTCGGTCACGACACGATCCACGCTCCGCGGTCACTCGGCCGCATGTGATGTGGCGACGTCACACTGGGACGTTTTCCCCCCTCGCGGAGTGCGGGTGAGGGATCGTCGAGGAGAAGCCGTTGGCCACGCGATGTTCCCTGGATCCAAGCCACGAGGGCAGTGTGTTGTGCGGGGCGCAGACAATCGCGCTGTTGACGGCCATGTTTAAACGGGACCGACTGTGGCGATGCCATTGGGACGCAAAGGGACGACCCACGGGGTCGAGTACTTTGATTGGATTCCGGGCATGAGGGCGACATTACGGAGGAATGAGGGCGTTCCTGAGGAATGGGAAACCGGGGTGCCCAGCTGGCCGATTTAAACTTGGGATTTGCGTCGTGGGAGGTAAATCCTTGTAATACTGTTTCCTTACGTTGTAACACTGTTTCCTGTCGTGTCATCTGATTTCATATTTGGTGGAACAATCTCAGAATAGGTTGATGAGAACCACTCCAGGCATAGTGTTGAAAGCGTATCAGTGTCCGGTTGAAATGCCGTGACAATACCTTAATTCGATATGGGGACTGTGCTAAACTAGAAGGTAGAGCGTTGGACTACTGACCGAAGGGCCAGGGTACGATTCCCGGGAAGGGGGATAAGACATTATCACCTGTGTTTTCAATGTTTAAATTATTAAAGAGACATGGGAAGACCTGAAGATTGGTATGAAAATCGACGGGGAATGCATAAAATCAGTTGGGTTTGCTGGTGATGAAAGTTTAATTTGTCAGTCAGCCATGGGGTTGCGAGCATTGATGAGTGAATGGGAAATTCAGTGTGATAGATATGGAATGAGAATAATTATAAATAAAGCAAATGTAATGTTTTTCGATATAGAAAAAAGGAAAGCTAAAGATTAAAATAGGAGGGCAAAAACTAGAGCAAGTGGAATGGTTTACGTATCTAGGAAGTGTTTTGGGCTAAAATGAGCAAAGTAGTTGGGAGGAGAATTGCGATAGGCAAAGAGGCTTTCACAAGGAGGAGGGAATTGATGACAGGGGCGTTAAGTAAGGGTATTTAGAAAAGACTCATATAAACTTTTATATGTAGAGTAGTTATGTACGGCGCGGAAATGTGGTCCCTGAAGCAGGATAATGGAAGTAGATTGGATGCTTTTGAAACGTGGACGTGGAAGAAATGTGGATGGAGAAGGTGAAGTGGACAGAAGGAAAACAAACGAGGAAGTGCTTGGAATGGTGGGCGAAGATAGGGGTTTGTTGGGAGAAATCCTAAGAAGGTAGGAAAAATGGATGAAGGGCGTATTGTTCGGCAACGGAATGTTGAAGACTGTAATAGTGGGGAGAATGCTAGGAAAACGAGGAAAGGGCAGGAATAGGTGATGGGGATGTTGGACGGGATGAAGGGAGGAAGGATGTACTCAGAGATGGAGAGGGACCTGATGTAGAGTAGGGGGATAGATTTTGTGTTTTGTTAGGAGAGGCCAAAGAAACGTCGCTGTGTCGCTTGGTAATATGTGTCCATCCAAACCTCCCGTATATTACTGGTAACAATGGGACAATGATCGCTCTACGCGAGTTATTATTAATGTTATCAATATGATAGGAATTCCTCCGGGCGACTTCGCTGTAGTTAGCAGTCTCTTTCTGGGATCCTCCCAGGTCAACCGCCGATCGTAGATCTTTCGCCTCGTGTGCCATGGTGCACAGATGCGGTCGCTGCGTGTGCACCAAGAGGAGATCTCGATCCTCGCAACGGAAGTGGATATTCTTAAATGGGATGTGGGTGCCTCTATCCGAACTGGCCTTCAGCATTCCTCCAGATATGTCAATGATCCGGATTCGATTTGTCTTCACGTAGGGTTATACTCCCTGTAATATATGCAGGGCATAATGAAATGAAATAATTTACTTTGGAATTCCACACCCTTTATTAAAAAAACACGACCCAGGTGTTGACGTTGAACGTCATCAGGTGGTCCTCAGAGCAGCAAACTTGGTATAAAAACCTTCTGATCGAGGGAGGGGGGTTTGGTCACAGAGGGAGGGAGGCTGGAGGGGTACAAAGGTTAAAATGTAGCTGGGAGAAAAAGAGAATTACATCTTTTGGTGTCAATCGTTGACTTGGGAGAGTGGTAAGTGAGTCCAGGAGTGGGGAGTGGGAGGGATACAAAATGTCGTTGAAGTTCATCCTTGCAACGCACTCATGTCATTTCATTTGCAATGGACCACCACCTGACCACCCCTTCAGCGTCGAAACCTGGGTCGTGTTTTTAAGTAAAGTGTGTGAAGTTACAAAGTCAAATATCACATTTCGTTTCAATATGTTATGCAAATTCCGTAAAGTTACGCCGGAGACAACAAAATGTTTGCAGGAGTTATCACTTGCGTCCACGCCTTCTACCTCTGTCCTCCCTCGCTCTCCTCCGCCTTACTTCTTCGTGTCGCCCCACCCTTCTTGGAGATCGTTTTGTTAGTCTTCTTCTCTTTGACTTTCCGTTATCTTCCGGCATGTTTCCCCAATCCACTTCCTTATCTATCGTGTATTTTTTCATCTTTGGTAGTTGTCTTGCTACATCGGCTCATTCTTTTAGCATCCTTGTTTCATACCTAATCCTCTCGTGTTCAACTTTCATCTCCAAAACCACATCTGAAAACTGTGTGTGTTGAGGGTGTCACGGTGCTTCGTTTTCGCGAGGGTTTATCCCCACGGATGTGAAACGTGGCGATCATGCGCAAGAGATGGAGAAGGAAGTGACGAGCGTTGAGATTGAATTTAGAGACGGTCTGTGAGCGTGGTGTGCTCTGATGGGGTGAGAGACGAGTGGTCGTCGGGGGATTCGGCGACGGATGACGTCTCCTGAGCACCATGTGGGGCGGGGAGGACACGGATTGGCCAGGGGTGTCCCTTTCCGCGGTCACGCGTGGACACTCGGAACGCGCGTCAAACCCCACTCTCGCTCGTTTTCGAAGCGACTCTGGACTCGAGAGCAAACGCGCGCGGATATCGGAGGGATGCGTGTAATTCCTTTGACTCCCCCCCCCTCTTCCGTGTCCCGAAGTAGCGAGCGCTCTTTGCTGCCCCTCCGACCCGCAGGGAACGGATTTTATTGTAATATCCGCCCTCATTTCGATGTCCTTTCCAACGAACGGTTCAAGAGGGAATGTGTTCCCAAGTTTTCCAGTGGAAGCGGAAATGGAAGCGTGCTCCTTCGGACCCCTTCCCCGTTGGTCCGGGCCAAGTTGTACGGTGCGGGAAGACTATCGCGTGAATTTCCGATTTGCAGATGGTTTCGCGGCGCCCTCTCCCTCTCCTCTCCGCCCACCGTCATCCAGCGACCTTGGGGGGGGGGGGGCATTACTTCTTGTCCTCGTCTTTCAAGCCTCTCTCCCTCGATATACATTTCTTGAGACTTCTCATTTCCTTAAACGACTCCTGGCGTCATTTTAGTCGATTTGTTTTATCACTGTGGGCTGTGATAATTATTACCATCCTATAATTTATCTGCGTATTGTTGTTCCTTGTATGTTTTTCGTTTGTTACAGTCTTGATGTGATAGTCGAGTCTTGGAGCCATTTTTTTCAAATTATTATTTGCAGTTATCTTCCGATTAAGTAAGATTGTGGTAGGCCGCTGGGGGGTTGGCACTGCCGCGCTTCTTAACCCCGACTGACCCTCGACGCACTCAATGCCCAACCGTTTCACGCATTGTACCAAACAGCTCTTCTGCTTCGCAGGGGACCTTTCTCCCTTCACGCCCTCCAACCTCTCTCCTCCTCCCCTATTGCCTTTACGTTCTCCCCTCATCCCGTCTGCATTTCAGTTTTATCGAATCCCCATTGCCGCTGGACATAATCCTCCTTTAAAGCACTTTTCCTCTCCTTCGAGTCTTTCCCAATTTTCCCGACAGCTTTCTCTCCCTCTCCTCCTCTTTTTTCCTCTCCTGAAATTTCTCCTTTTATTTCAAATGATCGGTGAGTATCTGTTGATATGGCTTTTTGGATAACTTCGTGCAATTTTTTTCGAACCAAAGTCCCTCTAAAAAAGGCGTCGGCCAAGAGTTCACCCTCCGATCGAATCCCTGCGCACGATGACGATTGGCCCCTTTCGCCATTTCCACATCCCTATTTTCTTCTCTGCCTCTCGACGGTCCAGTCCCTTTCTCCATCATCCATCTCGCTCGGCTCTTCCCGCCCATGGTCATCGCTGTCCGTGGTGCGGCATTGCACGCTGGCAGTCACGCGCCGCTCCGTCAACTTCAGATCATTCCTTTTGGGAAAGATCTCGATCACAACTCAATGGCGGTGCGCTTGCTTGGCAGGATGGGAAAACGAACGTCTTTGTCCACTGTGTGTTCTCATCATGATCGCTCATCGAGTCCGTACAAAACGTCCCGTTAAACAAACCCGAATACAAGATGTGTATGCCAGTTCGGAAATATTTTGAGCGCGACGCGCTTTAGGTTCACTCATTTTTCAGTAATTTCCAAGTGCCCTACTGCCAAATCAGGATGTGGATTTCTGTCGGTCGGAGGACGGGAAGTCGATGACATTGTCGGAGAAAAAAAGCGGCGTTCGCGGGAACGTCGGCTGTGGATCGTAGATTGGCGCGTTTGGGGGAAGGGGGCCCGCCCTCGCGGGTCGCTCTCCGGGGTGTCGCTAAAAACGTTTGGGGGGGCGAGTGAGGAGAGGGACGGGAAGTGGGCGGGGGGGGGGGGTGTTCGTGTTGTGAGCGTGACAGGAAAGGGGGGCGGTGGAGGTATTCGGGGATACGGCGGCTGTAACTTGAGCGGGGGGAAGGGAGGCGCGGTGGTGCGCGCGCCGCCGGCAGAGGCAATGGGGAAATTAATCACTAAATCGGAGGAAGATACCGGAATCCCCGGATGCATTTGCGAAACACATGAGGGGGGGGGACGGAATGCCGCGTTCACCATCAGTGTCTGTAAGAACGAGTGAATTGAAGAATATTATGGCCCTACTCAATGCGCATTTGTGCCATTTAAAGGCAGTCAATGCAGCAGTCGGTTCTTCTCTAGCTAAAAAGAAAAAAAATTATAAATCAGAAATACCTATGAGAACGATTTAAGGATTTTAGTGTGTGAAACACCGAAAATATTTCAGATCGGATCACTCTGCACGCGGTTAGAAATATCTTGGTGACCCATTGTATGTAACCCGATGGGAGAGCGAAAGTGCGTCGTTTTAACTCCCTCGTCATGACCTCGTAGACATTCCGGGGAAACTAAAATGGTTCGTCTTTACATGTTAAGTGGGTAATATGTCGGGTCGCGTATACTCGTTTACAAAATTGTTCGTGTAGGAACGGTTCGGGTGCCAGTGCGGTAACGCGATATCAGCGTTGAGATTCCAAGATTGAGTGCCTTGGTTGGAGTGTGGGTCACCTCAAAGTGCGCCTGTGTTCGCTGTTGGCTCCGGAGGAAAGAAGCGCGGCCAATCGCGGGCGATTGAGTGAGTGGAGCGCCTCGATGTGGGGTGTACCGCCTCGAGGTGATCCACACTGACGTGATCCATCCGGAAAGCGATGTTAGATGGCGTGGTCCCGCGGCGGCGTATCGCCTCTGGCAGCCGTCGTTCCCTCGGGATGCGACGTCCCAATCTCCCTCCCTCCGGGGGAGGATGTTCGAATGAGTACGCCTGTGCGTGCGTGGGTGAGCATTAACTCTCGCTTCCTCCCCCTCCCCGCCCTCCCCTTCCCCCGCCCGCTTCCCGTGGGCGGGCGGCCGTGGCTATCCTTGGAGTGAGGAGTCCTCCCGCCTTGGTGTCTTTTTTTACATCCCTCTCTCAAGCCTTTCATTCATTCCGTCTGCGACACTGCGGGGAACTCTCGGAATTCCCGAATTAGAAAGAAATGTATTTCCGTAATTCGTTTTTCGTCCCGTGCGTGCGAGATGAACGTTTCACCTGCGCGCCCCTCACCTTCAACATCCCCCCTCACCGACCGATGTTAATTTCCGTGGATTAGACTCGTGTCCCGCCCCTTTCCTCTCGGTGGCTCTGGTGAGGGCCGACCGGGTCACGCGGTCTGCGGAGAACCGAAGCCCGATCTGGGCGACCACGGCGGGGGCACTGGGCGTGGTGTTGGGTCCTCTAGGGAGGTTTGGCGTGCGGGGGTGGGGGGGTTGGTTGGGGTTGACCGCTTGCCTTCTATTGCTTAGTTGTGCTCATGCCGGCAGTTATGAATCCGTTGCACGCTGGGGTCGCACAATCCCTATCGTCTCCACTGCGACACTCGATGCTGTCTTCCGGTATGATTGCTTTCAATGTCTTTCCTAGATGCCGTGAAATTCATTTTTTGATTTTATAGAAATCTTTTTGAAAATTTTAGGTGCGCGTATTAAGACTTTCCCTCCCCGGACTACAACCTTGACGTGGTGGAAGGGCTTGTGCGTTCCGATAACCCCTAGAGCTGTGCTGGCGGGAGTAATAATAATTGCTCCTGGTAGGGTCACCCATGCCAGATAGGTCGAAGGTTAGGAGCCAGACGAAAGGTAGTCCACGCCGCGTCTGTTCCTCAGCGAGGCGGCTGCAATGGAGTCTGACCCCAGTGGGGCGGCCAGTAAGTGATGGTGTCACGTTAAAAACACTATTGAGGAAGGCAACGGGAAATCATCTCAATTATCATTCCCAAGATGAATATGATGGACAATACAGAGATTTTGAGTCCTGGCAACTACGGGGCTCGGCCCAATCGGCCGCGTGTCGTGCCCGGCAGCGGAGGAGGCTTCCGCGGTGGTCATCCCACAAAACCCTTGCAAGGGAAAACCAGCTGCAGCAGGACAAGAAAACCAAAGTAGCTTGAACAGGAACGTGGAATGTTAGGACAATGATGAGGACAGAGAAACGGGAGAATATAAAGCGAGAGATGGAAAGGGGAAAAATAGATATTTTAGCTCTATGAATAGATTATATTCTGGTTAGACACAGGTTTAGGAACAGTGTGATATATTCGCACAGCTTCCTAGGAGCGGATGCGGACTCTGACCACAATTTAGTTGTTATGAAATGTAGCGTCCGTTTCAAAAAGATAAGGCAGAGGCGGCGGGTTAGAAAATGGAATGTAGAAGCATTAAATGGTTTGAAAAGGAAGGAGTACAAACAGGCGGTAGAAGAAATCATGGAGGATGGTAAAGAGCTAAGTACTATCAAAGAAAAATGGGAAAGGATCGTGAAAGAATTATCGAAAACCGCAAAAGACACTATAGGAACCAATTACGCTAAAAGGACTAGGAAACCATGGATCACGGATGAGATGATGACAAAAATGGATGAGAGGAGAAAATGGAAGAATGTAAATACAGAGATAGGCAAATAGAAGTACAAAGAATTAAACAATAAAATGAGGCGGGCAACAAATAAAGCAAAAAAAGCATGGTGGAAGACGCTGTGTTAGGATATGGAAAGTTTGCAGAGGAAGGTTGGAATTGTTGCACTGTACAGCGAAGTTAAATCTTTGCTGTACAGCGCTATCTATGCTAACTATGATCTATGCTAACAGCTACAGATAAAGCGGGAAAGGTAATTGTTGACACAGGAAAGATCCAAGAGAGATGGGAGGAATATATAGAAGAACTGTTCGTTCGAAGGTTTCCGCGGCGATGAGTAGGTGATTTCCACATTTTTCGGGCTGCTCCCGCGTATGTCGTTTAAATGTACAACAGTTTCGCCAGCTATCCTGCTGGCGTCCTCAGGTCAAGGATGAAAAGAAGCTTGTTGTCCCGTCTTATATAGGAAAAATCCGGCGCCAATACCGGGAAATTTCTTGGCCAATCAGGGAACGTCCTCATATTTGCGCGGAATAATTCTTTTCCACGCACTGTGGAGTGGATATCCATCCTCTCTGTTAAAATTTTCTGGCCTTTTAACGATTTCAATGGCCTCTCTGATTATTCTCTGGAAGTATTTTCCTTCTTTCGCTATTATTTTAGCGTCGTCGAAGATAATAGAGTGTCCAGGTTCACTCCAGGCGTGCTCAGCGATGGCCGATGCTCTAAACTGTTTGGCCTTGGTTGCCCTCTGGTGTTCACTCAGGCGTGTTTTCAGCGCTCTGCATGTTTCACCGATGTACCATTTGCCACAGGAGCATGGCACTTGGTACACGCCTTCTGATATTAACGGTGAAATTCCATCCTTGGGTCCGGGTAGGGTGTCAGCTATCTTGGTGACGCAGTTGAATCTGGTCACCACATCATTTCGGAATTTCACCGTTCCCTGATTGGCCAAGAAATTTCCCGGTATTGGCGCCGGATTTTTCCTATATAAGACGGGACAACAAGCTTCTTTTCATCCTTGACCTGAGGACGCCAGCAGGATAGCTGGCGAAACTGTTGTACATTTAAACGACATACGCGGACGCAGCCCGAAAAATGTGGAAATCATATAGAAGAACTGTATAGTAAAGAACTTAGACCAACAAAGTTAGACAGAGAAAAGGAACATGACGTAGAGAAAGATAGCTTAGGTCCAGGCACACTCGATGAGGAGATAGAAAGGGCATTAAGGGAGATGAAACTAAATAAGGCCGTGGGGGCGGATAACATTCCTACGGAACCCCTGAAATGTTTAGGCAAATGTGGGAGGAAGAGGTTATATGGGCTCATTCGTAGTATCTATGAGGAAGAAATCTGGCCGGAAGACTTGATGAGATCAGTTTTAGTTCCTATTCCAAAAAAGGTAAAGGCTACATCATGTGAGGACTACAGGACCATTAGTTTGATATCCCATGCAGCTAAAGTTGTTCTCATGATCATAAAAAAAGGATAGAGAGTAGGGCAAATGATTATTTAGGGGATGATCAGTTTAGGAAGGGGAGAGGTACGTGTGATGCCATTGCAGTAATGAGATTATTAATCGAGAGGAATATGGAACACAACCAGGAGGTATTTGCCTGTTTTGTAGATTTCGAAAAAGCGTTTGATAGAGTGGATTGGGTAAACTAATGAGTATATTGCAGAAAATAGGAATAGATTGGAGGGAAAGGAGGCTAATCCGCAACCTGTACATGTCTCAGACTGCTCAGGTGCGGGTGGGAAACGGGGAGTCAGGATGGGCAGTGTTAGGAAGAGGTGTAAGGCAGGGTTGCCCATTATCACCGTTGCTGTTCAACCTGTATGCATGCAGAGGAAATGATTGAACAGGCATGGGAAGAACTGGAGGTAGGAATGAAGGTGGGCGGGGAATTCGTAAAATCTGTAAGGTTCCTTAATGACCAAGCTTAAATATGTCATTCAGCCAAGGGGTTGCAAGCATTGCTGAGTGAATTGGAAATTCAGTGCGACAGGTTTGGGACGAGAATCAATATTAATAAAACAAAGGTTATGCGATTTTTTAGAAAGAAAAAGGCCAAGCTTAACATTAAATTAGGAGGGCAAAAACTAGAGCAGGTAGAACAGTTTACGTATCTCGGTAGTGTTTTGGACCAACACGGTCAAAGTAGTAGGGACGTAAGGAGAAGAATTGCGCTAGGCAAAGAGGCTTTCACAAGGAGGAGGGAGTTGATGACGGGGATGGAGCGTAGGTATGTACGGTGCGGAAACGTGGTCATTGAAGCAAGAGGATAGACGTAGATTGGAGGCTTTTGGAATGTGGGTGTGGAGAAGAATGGAGAAGATGAAATGGACAGATAAGAAAACAAATGAGGAAGTACTTGGTATGGTGGGAGAAGAGAGGGGTTTGTTGGGAGCAATCTTATGGAGGCAGGAAAAGTGGATGAAGGGGGGATTGACCGGCAGTGGGATGTTGAAGACTGTGATGGAGGGTAGAATGTTGGGCAAAAGAGGAAAGGGAAGGAACAGGATAGGGATGTTGGACGGGATGAAGGGAGGAAGAAAGTACTCAGAGCTGAAGAGGGACCTGATATAGAGTAGGATGCTGGATTTTGTGATTTGTTAGGAAGTGCTATACTTCGCTACGTGGTAGCATGCAACCCACCGCTTGAATGTGTGGCAGGGATGATTACACACCAGGCTACTTTTGATCTCGAATGCGACTTTTGTCCCCTAGCGGTCGGATTATAATATTCTGGTCCCTTATCGTTTGTGGGAGATATGCTATTTTCAATCTATCTGTTTGCACTTTATGTCTCGAATTTTATTGACATTGTCTCTCGTACTGTATTACGATGGGCGTTTACAACCTCTATATCATTTCAGCTTCTGGAGGGATTTCCTTCCGAATTATGAAAGAGATTAAATCCGTAATTTAACCATGTATAAAAAGGTAATTCATTCAATTTTTGGTTACCGATGTCGTTCCTTATATTGTTGATGTTGACGTGGCGTAACCTTTGACGTGCTTACGACTTTTTAGCGTCCGCGTAGTATTATCTACGTTTCGTTTTAGATTTAATCAATTCACTTAAAATGAACCTGTAGACTGCTGAGCGTGTGATCTCCAGGAAGTGATTCTACGTATCCTCAGTATTTCGTTGATTGCTATCTTTCTTAGCGAACTCTCTAACTTGCATTACATTACGTAGTACCCTTCAAGCAGCCACTAGAATGTGTGGCAGGGGGTGATAACACACCAGACTACCCTTGACCCAAAACACCTTTCCCTCCTATCGCGGTGGGAAATTATTTTGACCCCTAATCGTTTGTGGAAAAAATCTGTCTGTTCCACACTTAAAATATTTAATTCTATTTTAAAATATTTAATTTATTTCTATCTCTCCCAGGATAGTTTAAAATGTGATTTTATTAAATGGCTTGGCACCTTTCCTTCGTAAACTCGTACTAAATGCTATTTAATTGGTGAACAGGTTTATTAAGGTTTAATGGGCTTGAGCGCATGGGAGCTGGTTACCGTGTCACTAACGGAGGGAAGGTTAAATTACAAATTGAATCTCTTGGATCAATTGTAAGGATGACTCTTTAGCAATGATTTTTAAAATGTGTTATTACCCCAACGTATTACAGCAGAAGAGAGGGATAAGAAGATCTCAATACATGCTAAATTGGTAGTAAATGGTCGCTGTGTCCATCAGATACCTGCCTCTGACCTGCAGAGTACTCTCAGAGTGAGTTTTTTGGTCGTTTGTTGAAATTGCAAAGCGTCTGAAGGGAGGGCCGGTCCAGCTAGGCTGTGTTGCTAAAACACCTCTCCCCCTTTTCCCACGGCCGCCCATTGTGCGGGAGCGCTTCCGATGAATGGCTGCGCGGCTTCGGCCCGGCGGCAGGGGGAGGAGGTTGAGGGGGGGGGGGGAGAGAGGCAGCCGCTGATATTTCGATCGCCGTCGTCCCATAATAGTCCGCCGTATGTTTCCTTGGCTCTCCGCCACTCGGGGCGGCGCGACGGGGTCAAGTTTGTATCGCTCTGCCGCGCTCGGTCGGATGGGAGGGAGGCAGGGGTCTCCGTGTTTCCGCAGATCCGTTGACGGGAGTGCCGCCCTCCCTCTTCCGAAGTGCCGGCGCGAGCGTGTCCCTTCTCGAGGCCCCCCTGCCTTAATCTTCGCTTTCATCTGGGGGGTCAGCCCGAAGCGACCTCTCGATCACCGATTGCGATTCTTATGATCCATCGAAATGACCGAGTATAATGATGACTGTAGAAGCTTCGGCTTCTTGAAATTCCATCCTCATCCAAGGAAATATTATTACCGAGTAAAACTTCCCGATTTAGTTGACAATTTAAAACATAACTCTAAAATTTTGCTCATTTTTATTTTTGTCAGCGTAAACTCACCGGGTATATGTCACCATTCTTCTCGATGCATAGTATTTGTAGATAGCACAGATCTGTAAAATCACTTGCTAGCGAAACATCCTTCCAATTTCGGCGTGCGCTTGTTCAGTCAAAATCACAATCGACCGCTGCTCAAGTCCATTTATGGAAGGTCCGATGTGCCGCCGGAAGGTTCTCTCCTCCCATGATCGTCTAGTCATACTGAATGAGTGCCTCGATATTCTTTTCATAACATTTCTCTCGTACTCCTCTGATAAATCCTAATTTCTTGCTAGCTTGTGCACGTATTCCCCGTGTGTGTTTCACGGAGAGAAGGCCGTGAGTGAGGGTAACTCCTAGGTATTTAATCGAGTCTACACGTTCCATTTCGGTGTTCTCGATGCACTAGGCGTTTTGGAGGGATTTGTTCTTTCTCCAAAAAATATCATGACGCACTTTTGTAAGTTAAGTATATATGGTGCTCTGCAAGCCACCACTGGGGTGTGTGGCAGGGGATGTCATTACACGTGATACTACATTTGACCCAAAATACTTTCCTTCTTAAATTGTAATGAAAGCCTGGGTAGCGTATCAAGAGAGGCGTGGTTGGCAAGCACTCACGGAGCGAAGCTTAAATTACAGATTAAATTTCTAGCATAGATTGGACGTCTTTTTAGCGATGATGTTGAAAATTTATTATTAGTCCATTGTGACATGATTCTTTTTACGTACTATGCACGGGGTTAGTTGCGTTATTTCTGTATCCGAACAGAATTTTGGATAATAGTGGCTCTTGGAGGTCCTGCAGTCGGGCCAAACACACCTGTCGGGGTTCAGTCTGATCGTCGTCATGGCCACGTGTTGATTTTCGCGAGAAAATATTCTCGGGAGGGTGAGTGTGTAAATTCCGAATGTGGGTTGGACGGCCTCCCCTGAAATGGCGGGTGGGGGGGGGGAAGGGCCACCCTCCGTGCGTGCCTAATGGTAGTTCAAGGCCGTGCTAAACTCGCTCGAGGGGAGAAAGGCTACTTCCACTCTTCGTTTCGTTGATGGGGCGACGTTTAAGTCCTATTTGAAGTACTTACACTATTATTAACTAAAATATGAATTCATATTTTTCTTATGGAGATCTACGCGCTCTGTGGAAAATTCGTAGGTAAACATTCCAGTGGATATCACTTGAGAGTTTAAGCATGTAAATGAAAATAATATGAACTATTTATCATTTGTTTATCAATCAAAGATAAGATTTGAAATGACAGTCTCCACTGGTTCCCAGTGACTGGAAACAACTAGCGTGACACCAATACTCTGTGGGTTCCAAAAATCCTCTTAGCTACCAAATAATTTAGCTTAAAATGAATTAGGGGTCAGTTCTTGAGATGCACACAGTAAATCACTTAATGTGAATCAGATTGAATTCGGACGGTAATTTTTGTAAGAGATTCGAAAACAACAGGAGAAAAGACCCCGTTAAATATTAGAACAACCCTAATGGCAAGGAAACATGCCTGCACTGATAGTTAAATACCGAGGTTTGAAGAACAAACTCGCCGAATGTCTTCACATCACTCCGAGCACAGGCGGAGATTTAATTGTTGTAACACAAAGCTGGTTATTCGCTCATTTTGCCGACAGTGATTTTTCCCCAAACCCTTTTCCGTTACCATTCGCGGAAGAGTAAATATAATCGGGGGCGATGTCTTCATTGTGGTTGAAAACTCTTGCGTCAGCAGGCCTGGGATTATTCCAGAAAACGGTTTGGAAAGTGTATGTTTTGGAAAACATGGAAATTGCCAGGTGATCAAAAAGGTATCGGTTAGATTATTTTCTTGTTAGACACAGGTTTGGGAACAGTGTGATAAATTCGCACAGCTTCCCGGGAGAGGATGCGGACTCCGACGACCATTTAGTTGAATGTAGTATTAATAGTTATGAAATGTAGCGTCCGTTTCAAAAAGATAAGGCAGGGGCGGCGAGTTAGAAAATGGAATGTAGAAGCATTAAATGGGTTGAAAAGAAAGGAATACAAACAGGCGGTAGAGAAAATCATGGAGGATGGTAAAGGGCTTAGTACTATCTAATAAAAATGGGAAATGATCAAGAAAGGGTTGTCTAAAGCCGCAAAAGACACTATTGGAACCGTTAACGCTAAAAGGATTTGGAAACTATGGATCACGTATGAGATAATTACAAAGATGGATGAGCGGAGAAAATGGAAGAATGTAAATGCAGAGATAGGCAAAATTAGGTACAAAGAATTAAACAATAAATGGAGGTGGGCAACAAATGAAGCAAAAGAAGCATGGTGGAAGACGCAGTGTGAGGATATGGAAAGTTTGCAGAGGAAGGGTGAAATGGGTGCGCTCTACAGCAAAGTTTAATCTTTATCGGTAAGTAAGAAAGGGAGATCAACGATAGCAGTTAGAGATAAGGCGGGTAAGGTAATAGTTGCACTGAATGGTTGAGGCCTTAACTTTGTAGAATTCCATTTTTAACTTAGGAAATTATATTGTGATAATATTAGATATTATTAGATTATTAGATCTAATAATATTAGATAATATTAGATCTATATTAGATAACATTATTTTTCCTAAGTTAAGGTAATAGTTGACGCAGGAAAGATCCAAGAGAGATGGAAAGAGTATATAGAAGAACTGTATGGTAAAGAGCTTAGACCAACAAAGTTATACCTAGAAAAGGAACATGACGTAGAGGAAGATAGATTAGGTCCAGGGATACACGACGATGAGATAACGAGGGCATTAAGGGAGATGAAGCTAAATAAGGCCGTGGGGGTGCATAACATTCCCGCTGAACTATAAAAATGTCTAGGAAAATTGGGAGGAAGAGGCTATATGGGCTCATTCGTAGTATCTATGAGGAAGGAATCTGGCCGGAAGACTTTGTGAGATCAGTTTTAGTTCCTATTCCGAAAAAGGTAGAGGCTACATCATGTGAGGACTCCAGGACGATAAGTTTGATATCCCACGCAGCTAAAGTTGTTCTCAGGATCATAAACAAAAGGATAGAGAGCAGGGCAAATGATTACTTAGGGGATGATCAGTTTGGGTTGAGAAAGGGGAGAGGTACGCGTGATGCCATTGCAGTAATGAGATTATTAATCGAGAGGAATATGGAACACAACCAGGAGGTATTTGCCTGTTTCGTAGATTTCGAAAAAGCGTTTGATAGAGTGAATTGGGAAAAACTAATGAGTATATTGCACAAAATAGGAGTAGATTGGAGTGAAAGGAGGCTAATCCGCATTCTGTACATGTCTCAGACTGCTCAGGTGCGAGTGGGGAACGGGTAGCCCGGTTGGGCAGTGTTATGAATAGGTGTAAGGCAGGGTTGCCCATTATCACCGTTGCTGTTCAACCTGTATGCAGAGGGAATGATTACATAGGCATGGGAAGAACTGGACGTAGGGATGAAAGTGGGCGGGAAATTCGTAAAATCAGTTAGGTTTGCTGATGACCAAGCTTTAGTTTGTCAGTCAGCCAAGGGGTTGCAAACATTGCTGAGTGAACTGGAAACTCAGTGCGACAGGTATGGGATGAGAATCAATATTAATAAAACAAAGGTTATGCGATTTTCTAGAAAGAAGAAGGCCAAGCTTAACATTAGAATAGGAGGGCAAAAATAGAGCAGGTAGAACATTTTACGTATCTCGGTAGTGTTTTGGACCAACACGGTCAAAGTAGTAGGGACGTAAGGAAAAGAATTGCGCTAGGCAAAGAGGCTTTCACATGGAGATTTCAAACGCACTGTTCCTTCCCTGTATGATGTTGTATGAATTCTAAACCACTGACTTTTCCTCTTGTGTGTGGTGTATTTCTCCTTTGGTGGGTGAAACAGCCCCCTGACGCCATCTCTTGGCTAAAGAATCGGGGCGCTTGGCGACATATTAGACCCACGGATCTCAGGGTAAGTTACGTTTCCTCGATAGCTCAAGTGGTTAAGAGCATCCGCCCGGCAAGTGGAAAGATCCGAGGTTCGAGTCCCGGTCAAGGAAATATTTTTACTCTTGTGATCCGTTCGATTCCGCCTTCCCCACCTCTATTGTGTTCGTCCTTTATATGTGCTGCTATCCCTTTTATATATATATATATATATATATATATATATATATATATATATATATATATATATATATAATCACACGCACCCTCGCCCATTATTACTGGCCATCTACCGGTTAAGGTAGGTATAGGATGGACACAACTACCGGATAGGTTATTTGTCTTTCCTAAGCAACACAACCCAAAATCCTACATATTCTAAGCATTGGGGCCTATGACTCCGTTAAGGCCACGAGAAAAGTATGTATACTAAATGAGGCAGTGTGTCTGTTGGCTATTTTAATTAACTGGTTAAGGTAGGTTTTGGAAGGGCACAACTTCCAAATAAATATCCTCTTTCTCCCAATGAAACAGAACCACACGTACTACATACTAAAATAACCCCTATGGTAATCTGCATACAGTCTTCCGTCCAACATTCATATCCTATTCCTGCCCCTTCAACGTTTGCCTAGCATTTTTCCTCTACCGGTCTTCAACATTCCACTGCCGATGAATATGTTTGTCATCCCTCTATCCTACCTCCTTATGCTTTCTCATTTTTATTTGCTTTCGGTTCATTTCATCTTCTCCATCCTTCTTGAAACCCACATTTCTTTAACCTCCAATCTACGCCTTTCATCGTGCTTTAAAAACCATGTTTCCGCCCCGCACACAACTACTCTCCACCGAAAATTTTGTCTTTTCTTAACATCTTTCTTTTTCTTAACAAGTCGTTCTTGACTCAAACCCATGTCATTAATGCCCTCCTAATTGTCAAAACGTATTTGCCAACAGCCATTCTCCTCCATTCATCCCTACTACTACTACGGCCATTTTGCTCCAAAGCACTTCCTAAATGCGTAAGCATTACACCTGCTCTACAGTGCATATGACTGGTTAACTGTAGCTTGATCATCACCGATCCTAACTGATTTTATGAATTCCCCGCCGACTTTCATTTCTTCCTCCAGTGTTTACCATGCATCTTTAATCATTTCCTCCACATAGACGTTGAACAGCACCGTTGATAATGGTCAACCCTGCCTTACCCATATTGCTAACACTGCCCATCCCCACTCTGTTCCCCATGCGCACCTGTTCAGTCTGAGTTATGTACAGGTTGCGGATTAGCCTCCCATCCCTCGTGTGTACTCATAGTGTTTCCCAATTCGGCCTATCAAACGCCCCTTATAAATATACCGAAGAGGAGGCAAATACGTCCTAATTATTCATATTTATATTCTTCTCAATCGGTGATCTGAGTATGGCATCGCGCGTTGTTCTCCCCTTCCCAAAGCCAAGCTGACCATCACGTAAGTAATCATTTTCAAGGGAGGAGAGCAGAGCTCCTCCCTTTTAATTTGTTGCGGAACCTGATGGTGATGATGTATACATATATTTAAAGACGACTACCCACCATATGGTGAACAAATATTCATTCAAATGGAAATGGGTACAAGGAAAAGGGATGGGAACGTATAAAAGACAAACACAGGACAGCTGGGGATGGTGTAATCGAGCAAATCACGAGCGTAAAAAATTTCCTTCACTAAGGCTCGAACCACGGATATTCGACTTGCTAGGCCGATGCGCTAACCTACATTAAAGACAAACACAGGGTCAGATCAGTGGTATCTCATTTTGTGTGTGTTCCTTCCCCTTTTCCTTATAACTGTATCATGTGTATTGTTATGTGTTTGCCAAAAGGCGGGTGTTCGTGTTTGAATGTGTAGTTGATCGATGTGTCTCGTCTCCTCCTTCTGGCTATGCGTGCCATGAAACGAACGGTTCCTATCCTTTTTCCGTACTGTCCTTTCCTGCTGCTGCTGGCCCCGGATGCCTCCGACTGAAATGGCTTAGCGACTGCCCACCCGCCCGCGTCCGCCTGGTAATATACCCACGCGACCAATATGGCCGGCGGGTACATTAACAAGCGGGCACGGCCCGAGAGGGCTCGTCGGCCAGATTTTCAGCCGTGGGTATCCAGGACCAGGTCACAACCTGTGACTGTATCTCTTTTATTAGTGAGAGGTACATTGAACAAAGTTCCGGACGGGTTCGGAAAACAGTTCCATTTCCCCGCCGGAAAGAATACAACGCAACACTGTTATCGATATTAACATTAATTGACACATTATACAGATTCAAATCATTAAGGAGTAACACTGTTTCCTGCACACCGTACAAAGCAGCATATGTTTCCAGCTCGTTTATATGCCACCCTTGCGGCACTGGAAAGGATCTGGATAGTTCCCATTGTGGAATAACGACTCCCCCTTGGGCCAGAGTTGAGTCCGTGTACACCTCGATAACTTCACTCGGCTGTGGCAGGAACACCTCCTTTTCCAGGATGTCGGATTCTAAGAGCAGGCGCCCCGCGGTGTCTTCGCTCCGGTTAACTTGGGATACCATCCAAGTTGGTAGTCGGAGCACCCATGCCACCCATGAAACGAACGGTTCCTATCCTTTTTCCGTACTATCCTTTCCTCTGGTGTCCCCGTCCATTTATCCTTTGGTGGGTGAAACAGCCCCCGAACGCCATCTCTTGGTCAAAGAATCGGGGCACTTGGTTGCATAAATCCTCCGCAGATTTAAGTGTAACTTACGTATCCTCGCTATTTCAATGGCTGGAGCATCGGTCCGACAAGTCGAAAGATCCGTGGTTGGAGTACGGATGAAGGCTATCTTCCTGAGAAACCATAACCGGCACTGGGAAAGGTGCCCCATCACTCTGATGTGCGAATTTCACTCGCCGTATAGCTAACTCTTAAGTAGTCACAAACCGACCCTCGGGTTGATTACTCTGTCTATGATTGTGTGTACTAAATCACGAAATTTCGTGTATGAATATTTATTCTAACAGGAAAAACCCGCCAAATGGCGGACAATATATAAAAGTAGGGGTCACAAATTATTTAATTATTAATTATGTCCATCCAAAAACCTACCTTAACCGGTAGATAACCTAATAATGATATAAAAGGAAAAGGGGTGGGAACACGTGTGAAAGACAAACACAGGAGAGATGGGGAAGGCGGAATCGAGCAGACAACAAGTGCGAAAATATTTCCTTTGGCCGGGAATGGAACCACCAGTCGAGAAGCTCTCGGTAGATCCACCTGCGAGTTTTCTTTTGCTCTTCCGAGAGCACTCGCGGCACCAACTTCGAGCACACACCTTTCTCATGCACATGTTTTCGGTCGCAAGTCGATTGACATCAATTTCGGGGATGCCAAGTTCATTAGAAAACATGCGAACACTCAATCCGCGATCCCAGGCTGATAAAGCTTTCACCCTTTCAATCCTGTCGCTCCCATCTATGCCTACTTTCTGCAATATACTCATTAGTTTTTCCCGATTCACTCTATCAAACGCCTTTTAGAAATCTACAAAACAGGCAAATACCTCCTGATTGTATTCCATATTCCCCTCGATTAATAATCTCATTACTGCAATGGCATCACACGTACCTCTCCCCCTCCTAAACCCAAACTGATCATCCCCTATGTAATCATTTTCCCTATTCTCTATCCTTTCGTTTTTGATCCTGAGAGCAATTTTAGCTGCGTGGGATATCAAACTTATTGCCCTGTATTCCTCACATGATGTAGCCTTTACTCTTTTCGGAATAGGAACCAACAATAATTTGGCAAAGTCTTCCGGCCAGATTCATTCCTCACAGATTCTACGAATCGATGCAAATAGTCTCTCCCTCCCACATATCGCTAAATCTTCAGGCAGTTCCGCTGATATGTTGTCTGTCCCAACGGCCTTATTTCACTTCATCTCCCTTAATCCCGCATTTTCTTGGAAATTGTCCCTTAATGCCCTTTATATCTCATTCTCGAGTTTGCTTGGGCCTAAGCCATCTTCCATCTGCGTCATATTCTCTTTCCATGTCTAGCCTTGCTGCTATAAGTTCTCTACCATGAAGTTCTTCTAAATATTCCTTTTATCTCTCTAGAATATTATCGGCTTCAACTATTAATTTATCCGATGTATCTCTAGTCCGCATCCGCTCCTGGAAAGCTGCGAATTGATCACAATGTTCCTAAATGTGTGTAACAATAATATAATCGTCAATGGAATCGTTTATGTTTGTTGTTTGATGCTTTGCACTTTTCTCCGGACAATGCGAACGCGTATCCGAGCGCGTTCTCCCGTTGGCGGGAACGTGGCTGCGAGCGAACTCGCTTCGGCAATTGGCGACCGACCACCCACACTACATTTACCGTTGCGGTGGCCTAGCTGTATCTCAGGCTTCTAAGGTCATCCTCCATTGATTATTCCTGCGGAATATTTTCTTTACTCTGCCCCGAAATATGAAACTTTAAGTATCTCCAGCTCCAGCCAATAACCTTTTTTCTTCCTTCGGTGGTTATCTTTTTTCCAAAAGCAACTGGATCGTTTACACGAAAGCCGCCCAAGGGTAAGCGTAAACGTGGGCTAAATGGCCCACTCCCGGGTCGCTAGTTGAGAAGTGCCTGAGTTGGAGATGGCGAGGGTGTGGGAAGTGGGTGGGTCAGGAAGGATTGATTGTGAGCGGGGAGCAGAGCTGCGATAGACGAAAGAAGGATGCTGCGATGAAGCTGGGAGAGAGTCGAATCGGGGGTGTTGGCCCCGTGAAACTGAATAGAACAACTTGCAAAGATAACAAATCCACGCCAGTTCATGACCACGGAGGCGTATACGTACATGTTTATTTATGCAGAAACCATTTCACATCTACCCCGACATAATACTGAGAAGCTGCCCTGAGAAGAATTTTTTGTAATTTTCTATTTGCATATTATCGTCACCATTAGGAGTCACGTCTTCGTATAAGAAATCAATCCTACCACTATCTACATCTAATTGGCGTGTATAGCTTTATGGTCGCTAATCCTTTTAACGTTTGCTATGTTGAAAACCAGCTGGGGCACGATTATTGCTAAAAGAACAAGAATACATTGACCCCTGGCCGACGAGGTCGCTAATTGATGCTGGGAGTTATTAGCAAATGTGACCAGGAGCGAGTTGCAGTTGTCCTTTTATCTTTTCCACCCATTTTGGAATCGTAAACGCCCCAATCTATCGGGGAAAGATTGAAATCTCCGCCATTTATAACATTGCGGTCATTATACATCCAGATATGTTTCCCTGCATCTCTATTCCTAGTTCCAGTACTGAGTTGCGATTTGCATTGGGGGGGGGGGGCAACGATGAGCGCAAAAGTTGATTCTTTTCGACGGCGGATTTTCGTTAGAGCACCAAATGCTTTCGCTATCTGGAAATATCTCGGGTCTGCTGACTTGCGAGGATTTAACAGAAACAAACACACCGCATCCTTTTTTCTGTCTAAATTTTTCCCTTTAAAATGAGAATGATTTCGTATTCTGCAATTTCTTTTGCTAACCAGGTCTTGAGTTCCTATTATGGCACCTGCATCTGCAGTCTGAATGACGTTTTGAAATTCAGCTGCCATAATTTTTAAACTACGGCAGTTAACCACTATTACTGATATCTCTTATGTACCGTATTTCAAGGTACTAATTTTGTTTCTGCGTGAGTTAAGGGTCTGGTCTGACTCGATCCAGAATCTGAAATTGAACTGAGGGGATCGGGATGGTGCGGTGGTTAACGTACCCAGAGGGTCCGGGTTCGAATCCCGGCGGCGGCAGATATTTTTCAGTGGTGTACCGATCCCTACTCGAGCTGCTTTATGGAGAGCACTTCCGAGTGAGCACGTCGTCCGTCAGATGGGACGTTAAACTGTGGCGCCTTTCGTTAAGAGGAGGCTAATGCCGACGCCGGGTTTCTCTCCGCCCTTTACCCTATCCTGTCCATCCCTAATGGCGCAAATGACCTCGCCTCCCCTAAAACAAAGTGCCAAAAAGCGGTGGACCTTAATACATTTTCCCGAAAATATGACTCACACCCTTTCCTATCAATTATGCTAAACACTTAAAATGTGTTCGTGTATCGTACTCGCGACCTACTGCGATGCCTCGGCCGTATAATAAACCCCGCAGTTTACACACTTGCAAATACATATCGTATACTAGCAGCTAAAATACACATGCACCTTCGAATATTCCTGGTGTCTACGCAGGGTTTAATCTTGTCCTCGCTTGTAATGTGAATGTCTTTGCTATTTCTATAGCGATTTTCGTTTCTTATTATTATGATTCCGGATCATCCGGGGAAAGAACGAATATCTGTATCTATCTGTACTGTAGTCTATCTCCCTAATCTTAATCATTGTGGTTTGATCTGTTTACGTGTAAATAGTTCGGGGGGCTCAATAGTTCCCTCTCTGTCGTTGTTAAAATCGTTCGTTCTGAATATGATGAAACGACTCGAAGCCAGTGTGTTTTGAGTTAGCCTGCCGAATCGAGGACATGCATGAGAGGTGGTGCGTATATATATATATATATATATATATATATATATATATATATATATATATATATATATATATATATATATATATATATACTATACGTAAACTGTTCTACCTGCTCTAGTTTTTGCCCACCTATTTTAATGTTAAGCTTGGCCTTTTTCTTTCTAGAAAATCCCATAAGCTTTGTTTTATTAATATT
Organism: Hetaerina americana; assembly: GCF_022747635.1. Lineage (NCBI taxonomy): Eukaryota > Metazoa > Arthropoda > Insecta > Odonata > Calopterygidae > Hetaerina > Hetaerina americana. The sequence continues at coordinate 90,828,183 of NW_027287205.1, read as the reverse complement.
GATTCTCATCCCATACCTGTCGTACTGAATTTCCAATTCACTCAGCAATGCTTGCAGCCCCTTGGCTGACTGACAAACTAAAGCTTGGTCATCAGCAAAAATAACTGATTTTACGAATTCCCCGCCGACTTTCATTCCTACCTCCAGTTCTTCCCATGCCTCTTTGATCATTTCCTCTGCATACAGGTTGAACAGAAACGGTGATAATGGGCAACCCTGCCTTACACCCCTTCCTAACACTGCCCATCCTGACTCCCCGTTTCCCACCCGCACCTGAGCAGTCTGAGACATGTACAGGTTGCGGATTAGCCTCCTTTCCCTCCAATCTATTCCTATTTTCTGCAATATACTCATTAGTTTTTCCCAGTTCACTCTGTCAAACGCTTTTTCGAAATCCACGAAACAGGCAAATACCTCCTAGTTGTGTTCTATATTCTTCTCGATTAATAATCTCATTACTGCAATGGCATCACGCGTACCTCTCCCCTTCCTAAACCCAAACTGATCATCCCCTAAGTAATCATTTGCCCTACTCTCTATCCTTTTGTTTATGATCCTGAGAACAACTTTAGCTGCGTGGGATAGCAAACTAATTGTCCTATGGTCCTCACATGACGTGGCCTTTACCTTTTTCGGAATAGGAACTAAAACTGATCTCACAAAGTCTTCCGGCCAGATTCCCTCCTCATAAATACTACGGATCAGCCCATATAGCCTCTTCCTCCCACATTTTCCTAAGCATTTTAAAAGTTCCACGGGAATGTTATCTACCCCCACGGCCTTATTTAGTTTCATCTCCCTTAATGCCCTTTCTATCTCATTGTCTAGTATGCCTGGACCTAAGCTGTCTTCCTCTACGTCATGTTCTTTTTCAATGTAACTTTGTTGATCTGAGTTCTTTACTATACAGTTCTTCTATATTCTCCTTCCATCTCTCTTGGATCTTTCCTGCGTCAACTATTACCTTACCCGCCTTATCTCTAATTGTTAGCATAGCTCTTCCTTTCTTACTTCCCGATAACGATTTTAATTTGCTGTGAAGCGCACCGATTTGCCCCTTCCTCTGCGGACTTTCCATATCCTCGTACTGCGTCTTCCACCATGCTTCTTTTGCTTTATTTGTTGCCGGCCTCAATTTATTGTTCAATTCTTTGTACTTCATTTTGCCTAATTCTGTATTTATATTCTTCCATTTTCGCCGCTCATCCATCTTTGTAATCATCTCATCCGTGATCCATAGTTTCCTAATCCTTTTAGCGTTAACGGTTCCAATAGTGTCTTTTGCAGCTTTTGACAACCCTTTCTTGATCATTTCCCATTTTTCTTCGATAGTACTAAGCCCTCTACCATCCTCCATGATTTTCTCTACAGCCTGTTTGTATTCCTTCCTTTTCAACCCATATAATGCTTCTACATTCCATTTTCTAACTCGCAGCCCCTGCCTTATCTTTTTGAAACGTACGCTACATTTCATAACAACTAAATTGTGGTCTGAGTCCGCATCCGCTCCCGGGAAGCTGTGCGAATTTATCACACTGTTCCTAAACCTGTGTCTAACCAGGATATAATCTAGCTGATATCTTCCTGAGTCACCTGGCATTTTCCATGTATACCTGCGTCTTTTGTGGTGTCTAAACCAAGTGTTTGTGATAACTAACCCCTGTCTCCTGCAGAACTCAACTGCTTTCTCCCCGCGGTCATTCCTTGTGCCTAAACCGTAGTCCCCCACCTCATCACCATCTCTTCCTTCGCCTACCGTCGCATTCCAATCCCCCATCACTATCAAATGTTTCCCTGCAGGAACACACGCGATCATGTCCTCTAACTGATCGTATATCCTATCTACCTCTTCTTCCTTATGGTTGCTCCGTGGCATGTATACCTGTATAACATCTAAGTTCGTCGGTTCTGCTTTTATCTCCACTAGTAGTATTCTATCCGTTACCTGCTCTATGTTGACTACGCTTCTTCTTACCCCTTCATTTAATACTATGACAACCCCTCGTAGGCTCTCGTTCCCACCGCTGTATATTATTCTATACTTATCACTCCAGTAATCCCCGCTATCTTTCCATCTCACCTCGCATAGACCTAAAATATCTATATTTCCCCTTTTCATCTCTCGCTTAACATTCTCCAATTTCCCTGTCCTCATCATTGTCCTAACATTCCACGTTCCTATTCTAACTAATTAACATTCTCTAATCGATGTCTAGATCGCCCGCCATTTCTCCTCTGCCAATTATTTTTTTTTCCACCCACTTCTCCGTTCTTCGGATCAACCTCTGGGAAATCCTCCAATTTGCTTTCGTCATTTTGAAGCAAATAAGGGCGGATCTAATCCTGGGGAATATGAATGCGACGTGAAAATTACAAAAGGTATTTAGGCTCTACCTTTGTCTATTCGCTGTCCTCCTATCGTACATAATATACCTACTGCAGGTTACGCCACGATCTCCAAATTAGGGCGATGAATTCCAATTGACTATAATTTTTAAATTTATTTCTATGAGAAAGGGTGGAATTGATAATTCTAGTCTGCGTCCGAAAATGGACCCTACCGAACAAATAGCGAACTCGTCACCAGCTAGACTACCTTCTAGTATGTAAATGCTACTTTCGACGACACTTCTTTCTTCCATGTCGCCAACAGCACTTCGGTTGTTATTACTAAATTTCACTCTAAATACTTGAGGATACGTATACAATACGTTCGCCTCGAGATATCAGCGACCAGCCGCCAAGGTGTGGAATATATTGCATTAATAATGGGTTTTATAATGGCAAGTTGGGTCATTAAATTGGTTTCCCCGGATTATGGAAATAAAGATTGTCGTACATGAGGTCAGCACTCGGGTTCAAATCACTCATCCGAGCGCGGTACCTGGTAGTAATTGCTAGAGGGTGTTTGATCTGCGAGTTTGATGGAGCGTGTTAGTCGTGGTGTCATGCCTTGAAAAATCAGTTTAAACTATAGATGTAATTTTTAAAAAGTAATATGGAGATAACGTGGAATTCAAATGTGTTTGCTTTTTGATAGTTCACTCAATGCAATTCTTCTCAGTTTAACTGCGGGAAATTTTCGTTATGATCTAATAAAATTCGCGCTAGTGATGCAGTTTACTTACGTATAGAGTTCAGGCAAGATGTGTTGGAAAAAGTGTTTCAATTGTTTGGATGCTAGGTTCTGCTGAATTTCCCAAGTCGCAGCAAATATGAAGTATCAAGAAACTGCAGAAACTTAGTGAAATTACTTCAATTTATTGCCACGTTATGATGTACTCCTAAGGTGTGGAGGAGACGCAATATTATTTAAAACGGAAACTAATATCTCCCTTTGGCGCCGCTAGTTCTGCTATCTGTAGTTATGTAATTTTTGGACATTACAATCTCAGGTTTAGATAAAAGGCTCGCATGTGTAAAATCTCGAGGCAAAAAGCTTTCCATTATCAAAGCGGGGTATGGTTTATAGCGTGCACCGAGAGAGCACTTCAGGACCCTTGCCTTCTGCTCACCGTAGGTTTTTTGCGCTGTAAGGAAATCAAATAAGTACTTGGGGTTGGACAACATTCCTGCGGAGCAACAAGAAGGTTTAGCTAAATGTGGGCGGAAAAGGCTATATGGGCTGATTCGTAGTAATCTGGCCGGAAGGTTTTTTGAGATCAGTGTTAGTTCCTATTCTGAAAGAGGTAAAGGCTACATCATGTGAGGACTACAGGACAATAAGTTTGATATGCCACGAGCTAAAGTTGTTCTCAGGGTCGTAAACAAAAGGATAGAGAGTTGGGCAAATGATTACTTAGGGGATGATCAGTTTGGGTTTAGGAAGGGGAGAGGTACGCGTGATGCCATGCGCTAATGAGATCATTAATGGAGATTAATATAGAATACAATCAGGCCGGATTTGCCTGTTTCATTTTGTTTGGGAAAGGCCTTTGATATTGTGGTTTATGAAAAATAATTAGAGTATTGCAGAAAAAAGGAATGGATTGGAGGGACAGGAGGCTAATACGCAATATGTACCTATATCAGTATCTAAGACTGCGCAGGTGCGAGTGGGGAACGGAGAATCCAGATGGGCAATTTTAGGAAGAGGTGTAAAGTAGGGTTGCCCATTATCACCGTTGCTGTTCCACCTTTATGCAGAGGAAATGAGTAAACAGGCATGGGAAGAAGTAGAGGTAGGAATGAAAGTGGGCGGGGAATTCGTAAAATCAGTTAGGTTTGCTGATGACCAAGCTTTAGTTTGTCAGTCAGCCAAGGGGCTGCAAGCATTGCTGAGTGAATTGGAAATTCAGTGCGACAGGTGTGGGATGAGAATCAATATTAATAAAACAAAGGTTATGCGATTTTCTAGAAAGAAAAGGCTAAGCTTAACATTAAATTAGGAGGGTAAAAACTAGAGCAGGTAGAACAGTTTACGTATCTCGGTAGTGTTTTGGACCAACACGGTCAAAGTAGTAGGGACGGAAGGAGAAGAATTGCGCTAGGCAAAGAGGCTTTCACAAGGAGGAGGGAGTTGATGACAGGGACTTTGAGTAAGGATGTTAAGAAAAGGCTCGTAAAAACTTTGATATGGAACGTAGCTATGTACGGAACGAATACGTGGTCATTGAGGCAGGAGGATAGACTTAGACTGGAGGCTTTTGGAATGTGGGTGTGGAGAAGAATGGAGGTGAAATAGACAGAGAAGAAAACAAATGAGGAAGTGCTTGGTATGGTGGGCGAAGAGAGGGGTTTGTTGGGAGCAATCCTATGGAGGCAGGAAAAGTGGATGAAGGGGGTGTTGACCGGCAGTGGGATGTTGAAGACTGTGATAGAGGGTAGAATGTTGGGCAAAAGAGGAAAGGGAAGGAACAGGATAGGGATGTTGGACGGGATGAAGGGAGGAAGAAAGTACTCAGAGATGAAGAGGGACCTGATGTAGAGTAGGATGATAGATTTTGTGTTTTGTTAGGAGTAATAAAATATTTGTTTGGTAGTTGTGTCCATCCAAAAACCTACCTTAACCGGTAGATTACCTTAAAAAATATATATGTATATGTATGTGTGTATATATATATATATATATATATATATATATATATATATATATATATATATATATGTGTGTGTGTGTGTGTGTGTGTGTGTGTTTATGTATGTGTGTATATGTATGTATTAATCTGTATATGTATATAAATGTATGTATATATGTATTTTAAAAACCATAAACACAGTAATCAACCCGAAGGTCGTTTGGTAGGTGATGGCAGAGTTCACCCAGTACTAAGCCCTATACGGCGTGTGAAAATTCACACATCAGGGTAGGGTGTCCAGTTCCTTTCCCTGTGCCGGTTATGGTTTCCCAGGGAGACCTGGTACCCGAAAAATCACTTTAGCTTGGGTGGAGCAGTAGGTTCCCGGAATCCGGAGGGTCCCGGGAATCGAACCCGGGACCCTCCGGTCAGCAGTCCAACGCTCTACCCACTGGACTACTGCGACCCACGTATACTATATGTATATATATATATATATATATATATATATATATATATATATATATATATATATAGACACATAGAGCGCTGGACTGCTGACCGGAGGGTCCTCGGTTCGATTCCCGGGCAAGGCACTCTGGGCACATGCAGCTCCACCCGAGCTAAAGTGATATCGCTGCTCTACTCCGCTTTTCCATAGCGAAGTTATTGCGTTTAAATTTTTAAGCATTGTCTTCGTGTGCTTCGCGTCGTCAATATTTAATGACGCGCTTATGCGCTGTGTAACAGTTTCAAATCCGTTCTGCGGTGCAACCCCTACCATGGAGAACTCATTAGCGTCCACCTATCCCTATGCCCCCCTCCGCCCCATGGTCTTCATTGTGTCTACAGTTGGCCCCGCTGGCCATAATGCCCAGTCTGGTCCGCTGTTACCGCCACCTCACGGGGGTTGTGTGGGTGCATCTTACCCCCTGGGGGCGTATGAACCAAAAGTCGCTAATCATTGAGATGTCGCCTTAGACATGTTGATTCGATTATGGGTCACAACCCTGGCCACCCTCGCCTTCACCCCAGCTGTGTGATTTCTCGTTTGCTAAGTCTACCCGTGAGACGCCAGGATTGAGAAATTGGCCTCCATAGCCGGATGTATAAATTTCCCATCTTCAAGGGCTTATGATATTAGTTAAATTGTGCCATCGCCTATTGAACAAACGTTTGGTTGGATGACTCCGGTGATACATTGGTGTTTCCCCCTGTGTGCCTTCTTAAACAGGTATGAAGTAATTCGAATAGGAGCGATGTGCGATCACCACATTTGATTTGATCAAAGTAGAAATTTCTAGTCCTTGGAAGAGGCCGAAGAAATGTATTCTTTGGAGCGCAGTTTTTTTGGAACGGGCGAATCTAAGGGTTTCGCCTCATACCTTGATGTTGCAAGGAGGCCAGGCGTCATCCTGGCCGGGCCACTAAATTGAGGTTCATGATGTCCGTCGTAGAGGCCGACGGGTGTTCCCCTCCCGCCCGCCGTTCGTTTCGCCGGGCTTCCCCGCGCCACTCCCTCGCCTCACGAAGCGAGGGAATTAACGGGCAGGGGTCGCCTCCGCGCGCCATTCGACCAAGCGCGCGCCAAGCCAGCCAAATGGGAGGGGGTGGCCTGCCCATTCAAGGAAGGTCGCAGTGTGCGTATGCCCTCCCCCCGTCTCTCTCTCCCCCTTCCCCGGTGAGCCACGTGGTATGCGTATGAATCGCCCTTCCCCCCTGCTGCTCGCTAGGGCGAAGGGGCGTTCGGGTGAAGGCGGAAGGGTTCGGCT
>NW_027287205.1:90813893-90816393 GCF_022747635.1 Hetaerina americana | reverse complement strand
GCTGAAGGGGGTATTGGCCGGCAGTTGGATTTTGAAGACTCTAATTGAGGGGAGATTGTTAGGAAAACGAGGAAAGGGAAGGAACTGGATAGGAATGTTTGACGGGATGAAGGGAGGAAGAAAGTACTCGGGGATGAAGAGGGACCTGATATAGAGTAGGAAGGTGTGCTTCGCTATGAGTCACAAAATATTTATTTAGGAGCTGTCCATACTTAAAAATATTTATTTAGTAGCTGTCCATCCTACCTTAACTGGTAGATTACTCAGGCTCAGACCGTTTGTTCACAGGGAAAAATATGCATTTTGTGGCACTTTTAGTTAGCTACAAACCTACTTCACTTATGTACATGAATGCTCTTCACTTCTAAGAGTCTCTCTTGTCGCTGCACCAGCTGTTTTAACCACTCTGCATGGAAGGTCGCCTCCTGCGAGTTGAACCAATTGACAACGCCGTTCTCGAGTTCCTTTTTGGGATCGAAACGTTGTCCACCCAGCCATCTTGTTAGTGCAAGAAGGGGAAGTAGTCGCTAAGTTCAAGGTCAGGACTGTACGGTGGGTTGTCAAATAGTTCCCAATAGAAAATCTTGAATTTTCTTATTGGTTTTTGCAGCAGTGTTTCGGTACCCACCTTGCACACAATTGGCGGTATCCGAGGTTTTCCGTGACAATTATGTAGATATTAGGGCGTCCAAGTTGGGGAAATTGTTCAGCCAGGCCATTAATCCTCAATCCACGATCACATCGCAGTTTTTGTTCCACTTGCGAAACAATTTCATCCGTCAGAATGCTGGGCCTGCCACTTCGCTCTTCGACATGGTTATTTTTCCGTCCATTTTTAAAATCACGGAACCATTTTCTAACCTTTCGTTCACTCATAACTGTAGGTCCGTAAACTAGGCATAACTCCCGATGAATTTCAGCAGCTGGCAATCCTTTTGCATACAAGAATCGTATTACATAACGCACTTCACAGCTGGCGGGATCAACGATTGGCGCCGACGAACGACCTCCCGACGAGAGTTTAAGGGGAAGTGTTTTATTAGAATGGAAGGTCTACTAACCAACACCCCCCCCTTAACCTCTCCCCGCCTCCCCATTCCATCCAGCAACCGCGCCCTTCTGTCATCGCCTTTAGAAACATTCTCCGTTCCTTATATCCGCTGAGGAAGGTGCTCTTGCCACCGAAAGTTTCGCACTACGTGTGAGTCTTCCCTTTTATATGTTTATTATGCCTCCGAAAGATATCTACCTTCTCCGGGATTCGAACCGTAGTCTTCTGGGTGGGAAGCTGACAAGTGAGCCACCGTCCCGATCCCCTTATTCATTTGTTTCACTTTGATGAGTCGTTCCTGAATCATGCGTCGCCGATGAATGGTCCGTCATGAACGACTCACCTCCAACCCCTTTCCCCCCTCCTCCTCTATATCTCCTTTCCCCACTCCACCCCCACCCCCTTCCCATCCTCCCCATCCCTCTTCCCCCTCCTCCCCCTTCCCCCTCCTCCCCCTTCCCCCATCCTCCCCTCAACCCCCCTTCCCGCTCCATCTCTTCTGCGCTGCTGCCTCAATCGGATCGAAGGCCCGCCGCGCACGGAGGGGAGGCTCCCGCTTTCCCTTTCATCCTCATCTCCCCCATCTCTCCCCCCTACCACCTCCCCGCATATACCCCTACCCCCATCCCATCTCCCCCTACCACCTCCGACCCATATACTCCTCCCACCCATCGCAAGCCTCCGGGGGCAGCGGAGTTGGTGCGTTCGCTTTCGTGATCCGCACGAGGCACTTAAATGGGTGGATGTCACGAAGATAAATTACGGAAGAATTTGGATTTCGTGGGCCGTTCCCAGTCTCCAGCAGCAATAACAAACGTTCGATTAAATAGTCCTTCGTGTATGCTTAATATTTCTCTTTCCCACAGGCTTGAATCCAATGGCGCGCTTTCCAATAGCAATAGATGATTTAAAACTCGATTATGTTCGTGGAAGACCCTAGTGAAGTCGTGGATGAAAAAGATGCGGAATTCCTCCCGTCATGACCGAGTCTACCATGATTTCGATTAAACGGCATGGAAATGCTGTAGATCGCATAGCGCCCCCACTCGGGTATCGGCTATGTATTGCATCCGGCACTCACCCGACGCCCGACACTCATCCGTGCGTTTTTCGATTCGCGGCTCGCCTTGATGGGGCGGGGAGCGTGTTTCACCGCGTGTGGGGGCGAGGGGTGGGTGGAGGGGGGTGCCCCTGCGAAGGATCCAACCGCGTTGCAGTCATTTCGCATCGAAGTTGTAAACGGTGGCATGGAGGGGCGTTCAATGATGAGCGAACTAATGTGATATAGTTTCGAGAAAAAAATATTTTAAAATTGAATTAAAGTAGGGTGAATGGAAGAGTGCACTTACCGGAGTAGTGTATTCGGAGGAGGTAGGCAAAATAAGTGTGTTTGAACCTATAACATTTGTGCTTGAGGTATGGGAGACCTGAGGGAGAGTGTAAATTTGA